>NC_048430.1:4482249-4498294 GCF_013103735.1 Etheostoma cragini
AATAGCTACATAATATAAAAGGTATAAATAAACAAATAAAACAAATACAAATACAGAGCTTGCCACATGCAGGGAGAAACAGGATTGTCTGTATATTTGATGACAATGTGCCAGCAGGATGGACAAGCCATGATATCAATGGCTCTCACTTGTCACTGCCGAGCTGCCTGCTATCACAGACACAAAAGATGGGTGGTAAATTTAAGCTCAAGGCAATGAGAGGAAAACCCAACTTTACAGGAGGTTTTTCTTCTCAATTATCTCCCAATTCAAAATGAATCGTCTCGGCTGTCGATTAGTATGCATTAGTAATTGGTCCTGGAAATTTAAGTGTCATCAAATGGTTTGAGTAGCCTTTCAATAATTATATTTTTTTGTTCACTGCCATTGTGATACAGACCTTGTCATTTTGAATTTAGGATATAGTTCATGCCATCCAAATTTTATAATTTGGGAAAGGGGACGGTTCGGCAATAACTAAATTCATTAAAAATACACCCATATCCTAAAATATTATATATATAAATATTACATAGATGTGTTTTCCTAAATGCAGTTGGTAAACATGTTTCTGTTTTATCAAAAGTCAGAAATGTTGTCCTGAACTGACTAAGGACATTTCTGTAGTGAGATCAGATCAAAATGCATAGTAACCAATATAAACACAAGCTTTACTAGTTTTTACGTCTACAGGGGCTGTTTCACTCTAAAAAGACTGCATTCCAATAGTCAATTGAGTGGATTATGGTAATGGAAAAAAAAGTTCCTTTTGCACCAGGCTTTTTTGAATGCATTTTTCCTTTTTAATATTTCTTTTAAATAAAACCAGCAACTGTGTGGTTTCAGTGGTGGGTGGTTTGGTAGTGCTCAGTGAGGTTTTTAGTAATACATTTACAAATGTCTCTAAGAAGTGACAGTTCAATATGAAAAGGACTCTCTCATCTACGCTCTGTCTCCATTCTGTTAAAGAATTACCAGCAGAACAGAATGGCATTTTGACAGTTTGGTCCAACTTCGGCTTGAGAGGGAAATAAGGAAATACACATTTGTGCAGTGATGTATAATTATGATAACAGAAGTTACCCTGAATACATTTAATAATAATAATACTTTATACTGGTTATTGATCCCCAGTGGGGAAATTACAATTTACTCTCTGTTTTGTTAGCAATCATTACATACAGGTCTTAAATACACACACATAAAATACACACCTATACATGCACAAATGGAGAGATAGCCCAGTCTCCTGAGCGGTTGCTCAAGAGGACCTGGCAGTGCCCAGGAGGTAAAGTGGCATCTCTTCAGCTACCAATCCATACTCCGTACTTTGGTCCATACAGGGACTTGAACTGACAACCCTGCAGTTTCCAACCCAACTCCCTACGGCCCACGCTACTGTCACCCCAATTTAGTTATCCTTTAGAGCTTCATTGATCTCTGAAAGTCAGAATGTCAAAGATGTTTGGACCAGCCGGGACAAGAAAACAACTCTGGAAAGAAAGAAATAAAGAATAAGGTTCAAAATTCTGCCGATGTCAAAATAACTGGTAACAGTAGAAGACATCAAGGTACTGACCAAGTCAAGCATAAAAGGGGGCAAACAGAGCATAGCACATTTGAACAACACTTTTTTTTCTGGACAGCAAGTCCCTAGTTAGAGCACTGAGTTGTTTACATGTGGTAAATGTAGCCAAACCTTGTTCCCAAACCCGAATTAAAATGGTAGTACACTGCCCTGCGGGGTGGCCGGTGATGGAACAACTGTAACATTGTGTTTTCCATGAGGACCTACTGAGGCTTCCCAGTCAGGAAATTAGCCACCCAGCTTGTCAGCTCTCCATCGAGATTACATCTGAGGACACCAGGTAAGAGCTGGGGAAAGACAAGAGCTGTCCGTAAACCAATGCATACACACTTAGTTAATTTGGTTGAATCAATGTTTCACACGTACAAAACACATCCTTTTTTTTTACAGGCACATCCCTGATATCAAACGATGGTTTGTGTGTCAGGTGCCGTGGTGCTAGGTCACTGGTTCAATGCGTAATGCTAATTGGCAGAGCAGTACACTGAGTATTTAAGCTGCTCACCAATGTGGAACCTGCAGCTGTAAGAACTCCACAACACGTTGATGAACTGTCAACCATCAGTTACTTTGCCAATTTGAGACTCTGCCAGTAGCTTCTAAATTAATAATTGCCTATGATTGGATTCATTGCAGTTGAGTTGATTTAAGGGGAGGCAGCAATCTCTATAATCAAACTTTCTTCCCTTTTCTTTTCTGTCATTTCTTCCTCATATTTGACTGAAAAACACGTTTCCTAGGATGCTGAAGCTCACATTTTAGTAAAAAGTGTATTCCTGGGGCAACCTCTAGCTCCCGCGGCCCTTTACTGAGTGTAGTCCCCCTTCTCTCTCTCCCCTGTCCTGTATCTAAGGCCATAAACACCGAAAAGTAATCTTTAAAAAAGTATGTACTGCTGTTATCTTGGTAATCTTAAGTATCTTAGTAATACGTGGCAACATATGAATGCAATCAGTCACATATACTGTATATATTTTGATTTGCTTGTCAAATGTGCTTAAACATGAGATCGTGATGTTACCCTGCCCGTCTTTGCATCTGTATGCAGGGGATGAAAGTTTACATGTCTAATGTTAACCTTGCAACACCTTAGCTTTTGCTGAATTGACCTTGCTCATCAGTTATCAATGCTAATCCTAAGGCCACCCTGAGAAGCCGATAAGGAATGTCTTGAGCGCCCCCAGCCCTCATAAGAGAAACATCAAATGTCTTTCATCTTTGTCCGGCACGGTGCGGGGGAGGGAAAGGCCACTGCATGATAAAGAGTTCTGAAATCAAAAGCTAAAGGGAAGATGCACAACGCACACACACACACACACAAAACCATACTGGCATGGTTTTGATGCGTGCAAGCACACATGCAAACCCACACATTTAGATTGTCATGCAGCTACACAGGCAGTGCAGACTCCCTACACCCCTCCCTACACCCACCAACCCCCATCCCCCTTTTTATCAATGCCCTCCTAGCAGTGGTCTTCCAGGCTAAGCCCCCTGAATCTTCTTTTAATGAAGTCCGGAGTTAAAAAGAGCACATTCTCCCTTTCTGACAAGCCGGCACTCACACCGCATTTCATCATTACAGTAATGGCTCAGACTCCCTCTGAGCAGTTTACTTTTAATCTACATCAGTGACGCATGTTGCTGAAGAATCTACATTGATTGGATTGTCTGTCACTTCTTTTCCACAACACCACAAGACATATTCTTCACCGTTTAAGAGGGATTTGAGAGGTTTCAAGGTTTTACCAGAGCATCACAACATACCATTGAACACATTTTACAGTTAACATTGAGCCATGCCTGTTGTATTAAACACTTTAGTTGTCATGCTAATTAATTGCATTCTTGGAACGGGGCCTTCTTTATGCTGTTTGCTGTTTGTTGTGGAGACCCTGAGATCTCAGTGCACTGCAACGAGAGAAAGCACTAGAAAATGGACAAAATACAAGCAAATTAAGTAAACCTCTACATGCTAAAAGGTCCTAATGCGAACAAAAAATGGCCACAATGAAAATGAGTGGACTGATCCTTTCATACAGCAAAGTTGAATAAGAAAATATCATTTGAAAAGTTTCACTTCAAAATGACACACTGTGTAACCACCATTTGGAAAAGGTGACACCCACTTTAACCACATGAATGCCAGAATTAATTAAAATCCAAAGTATGTCCACGCAACATTCGTGCTCTGCAGTTTATACTGTGACATTTCAATCCTGATTTAATGTGGCTGACACAGTACCCTCTGCATACTGTGTAATAATCCAGGACATGTTCGTATAAATAAATGTTCTGTTCCTCTCTATCAACATTTCATTTAATAGATTTGCTGCTTTTTAAACAGATGCTGTTAAAGTACTTTAGTGCTTAATGTTATGTGTTCAACTATGTTTGGCCATTTGAATAAACTATTGGCGTTTTAAAGTTTTATGGTTACTGTTCGTTTCTAACAAGGAAAAAAAGGAACCATTGTAAAAAAAAAAAAAAAAAAAAAAAAAGATTAACAGCTGCCAGTGGATATGTCGATTTTAGCTTTTAGTTGTTCTTTGTTTAATTTCCTTAATTCCTGTGGAGGTCCGGCCCCAGTATGAGCCACAACTAGAACAGATAACTTCTAAAATAAAATTACAGTATTATCAAGCCTTTATAAAGAAATCTCCAGCTACGGTTTACCTGGCTGTATACTCACTAACACAAGCTTTTCTGTGAGAGAACCACAACTGATGCAACACAGAAAACAGCACCATCGAAGATCAATTCCAAGAGTTGTGAAAGCTAAATTGGCGTGATGAAAAGGAGCATTGATAAGTGCTTATACTTTGTTGCTTTGTCCTCAATGCATGCAATAAAGCATCACTTAAATAAATGCAATGGTTGGCTCTAAATTATAACGACTACCAATCCATTTTAAGGCTTTTAACAGCTATGAGACTCAGCATGAGGCTTGTATGACCTTGTCATACTTGTTGCAAAGAGGCACTACAAAATATACACATTTTCTCTGCATTTAATCAAAATCTGCAATACTGGGGCAACCTCTAGCTCACCCTATAGAATGTGCGCCCCATGTAGGTGGAGTCCTCCATATCAGCCCCCCTTCATTTCTCTCTCCCCACGTTCCAGTCTATCCTGCATCTCTATAATGTCGCCATGAAGCAGTCTAGCCTGGTCAAAGATTCACCTTTGACCCTAAAGTGTGACATCTCATAGCCATACACTGATTCATTGTGGTTAGCGGGGGAAAAGGCTGTCATGGCGATATGTTTCTGTGCAGGAACTGTTTTGTTTTTTCACAGGACTGCACACAGTATCTGCTGGCTTTTATTGAGATTGTAGATATTGATGCATTTATTGATGTTTAAGTCAGTCTGATGGAAGGGATAGGGTCTGTCTCTAAATAGGGTAACGTCAGCGGCATTAGCAGACTTTAAAGACCTGCTAATTTCCACTGGACGCTGCCACTGAGAGATCCATGTGCAGGAATTTGTCACCAGGATCCTGTTATGTTGTCCTGGCTCTGCACCCTACCATTACCTCCAGATTCCTTCATCGTTACTCTGGGCATCAGTCGGTCATCCTAAAAGGGACACAGTTTTACAAAAGACGTTTGGTACACTTGTGTGAAAAACAGCTGTGATTTGAGAGGGAGTTTTCCAAGGTATAGAAATACCATCATTCCCACATATAAACTGGTATTGATAATGGTATTTAGATTCTGCATGTATGTTTTCCGTGAAATTCAAAGTTCTACTTGAAAGAACTCGTAAGTGTTATTCTTTCAACAACAAAAAAATGACCCTTCCTTTGCTTTTCTTTTTAGTTAGTTACGTGCAGGTAATTGTGTGCATGTCTAAATGCACATACACATCTTTAAAAAACAGAAGTCTACACATCACTGTCGATGTGCATACACACTTTAAGCCCCTAATAATGTAGACCTTCTGCATGCAGGCCAAATATAATCAAACTCTTTTTTTTCAACCTCTTTCCTTTTTTTTTCTTTTTTTTTTAAAGAGAAAATACACACAGGTATATTCACGTCACAAAAAAAGAGCATAACACATATATTCACATACAACCCTATGTGTATGTACCTTTTACCTTTTTTTTCTTACAAAACACTAACTTCTTGTTTAAAAAATGATTAAACAAATGACTAAAAAACTTGAGATGACTTTGTATTGATGCATTGCAATAGATTCACTTCAAATTCATCTTTTCCACTTCATTTGTTCTCCTTCAGTTTGCCTCCCCAGTAATCACATGCTATGCTGAGTGAAAATCCTCAGCTGAGTCTAAACATTGTTAAACTATTCATCAAAGATTGTGTTCAATACATATTTATGGTTCACATATCATTGGGCAAAACATTTTGCTCAATAAAAAATTTGGTTGATCAATGAAACAGTCTACAAAGGGGCGATTTATCTCCAAGGCTGCTTGCACTTCTTGCGCACAGCATTTGGAGCCACATTATTCAGAGCATCGCCATATTCAGCTGCTATTAGACACGCCAGTATTATTGAGGCACAGCAGGTCACTCACCATGTTAAGAATTGGAACTGGATACACAGATCAAGGATAATTCCTTTATTTTCAAATGGAACTAAACATTACTTTTGCCAACAGAGGAATCATACATACTTTGACAATTAGAGTTTTAGTTAAACAAATATCTCATGGATGCAGAGTTAATCATTTTCCAGTTTTGTTAAGACTTAAGGAGGTGGTGATTCAACTCACTGGTCACTTTTCCACTTCTCATTGGGTACAAATAATGGCTTTACTGTTGAGACATTTACCCTTTCCACGAGGCAGTCACGCAAGTTAGTCATGTTAACATGACCTCAAATGACACAAATATGTAATGTTAAAATGTCACTTGTACTGATTACTTACTGACTATGAATACATAGAGATAATACATGATTACGAATCAAATCTTTAAAACATTGTAAATAATTAAAAAACGGCAATTATTTTATTTCTGCTGTCAATGAGACATTGTGAAAAGTTAACAAGAAGTATGATTTTAATGTATATCTTGATCCTGATATAAGTTCTGGGTTGAGAAAGACTCATGGTATAAAGGAATGTTGAAAAACACCTATGCATTTGAGGCTCAACCTTTTGGCCTAGTAAATGTGGTACAATTATTAAAAAATGCCCATCACAATCTCATTCAGCCCATACAATTGAATGTCTCCAAAACCCAGATATATTATGTTCATAGTTATGTCGGACAAAGAAATTTAGCACCAGAGAATGCTTTGTCACTCAACTAATTGATTAATCAACCTGAAAGTTCCAGCTCCGAATCAACAAATACTACTTTTAAGTAAGCTTTCAAGGTAATTGGTAATTTATTATTTCACAAGCATAATGTTAATTGATGAATGGCAAGGTAAGCAGGCCAATGCAGCACTTTATCTGTAGTTCAAAGCTGTAAATTTGCAGTTTGAACTTCAAAGATTGTCTCACTGGCTAACTGAGAAGGCTTTGGAAGGCTAGACAGCATTATTTGTAGTTAAGCTTTTTATTTGAATGTGCCAACAGGGCAGATGTGCCTCAGTGAAATATCTGACTGACTAAAACATCAACCTGCTGAGATTTTACAAGCGATCGAACAAACTGTCTTTAAATTCGTTTACAGGACAGTGTGCCACGATGGAGGGATTTCTAAAGGGACTGAGGTCTAGAAAAGTAATTAGGGCCTCTCTTATCCACAGCAGATTGTTGTTAGTGATATTTTGCTCTGATAAAATCCTTTCAGAACTCTGCATGAGTTGAAAAGCTGTCATCCCCTAACATAAGCTGCCCCAAAACAGCAAAGCCACAGGATTGCTAAGCTGTCTCTTAATAGACCAGCATTTGTGCTTTAGTACAATCATCTACACTTCCCATTAGCGCTACATGTAGCGCATGTGTACATCATTTCACAGGTTATGATACTGATAATACAAATCTCTTTTTTACACCAGGAAAAAGATTTTTTGATACCATCTGAGTAACTCTCTTATCAGCTGTCATTTGCTGAATCCAACACCATGGGAATTAAACAGGAGTATGCTACAGCTTGATATAGGTTAACTGTTAAGTTTTGTGTTCATTGTCTTACTAAGGGTTTTGCAATTTTGTGTTTTAACAATGAATAAGTCCAACAGCCAAGTCCAACATACATATTTGATTATCCAGTCATTCATAAGCGACAATAAGCTCTAATTACAACATTTTAAACCAACCACCTATGCTTAACCTACTCTTTTTAACCGTTGTGCTGTATCAGAGCACACTACTCACAGTTGCTAAAGAGTTCTCCAATGACCTTGATTGTGATTAAATGGCACCATTTTACAATCTCACACTGCACAGCCTCACACACACACACACACACACACACAAACACACAGATGCACTTATTGTATTTGACCCCTGGAGAATTGATAGTGTCTTCACTCGAGATTCGTCTTTTGTAGTGTTCACCATTAGCTGCTAATAGTGGTGGTATTTCATAGATGGTGACAACTTGGCAGCATCTAACATAATAAGGACAGTTATCGCAGGCCATTTACCATAGAGATAGCCTTAGAGCGAGATACAGCATGAACTTGATGCTATGATGAAGACTTGAAACACATTTTTGGACAACAGGAAATAGAGTGGGAGTTCTATACAGAAAACAAAATTCTCTTTACTTGCAAGATGTTTTACTTGATTAAAGGATTTTGCAGTTGAGTGCTCTTTTTAGCATTAAAAAAGTAAAATGCCTGATGCAATCTAGATAAAAATATGGCTGATTATATATAGGAATCAATAGTCGTTCTAAGCATGTTGTCTTATATAAATTAAAAGGTGCATTAGAGTAGAAAAAAAAGAATACTCACTTTTGACGTGCATTTGACAAGTGTTGGATTTTAAGACCAGTATAAGTATTGTATCAATGCTGCCAATGGCTTTTAGAATTTTGCTCCTGGTCTTTTTTAAATGTGAAATGTGACTATTTTCATTGCTCCGAAATTGTAATCATCAACATTTTTCTTGGATTTTGCAGTTGTTTTCAAAGTGGAAAAGGTAATATGCTTTAGAGTTTCTCCAATGCTTGTGCATCGACAAAGCAGACTGATGATACCATTGCTAGAATGAAGGCAATGGCAGCATAAGTAGAGGACCACCTTTGACTAACATTTACCATCATAGTCTACTGAGTCACACCACACCAATTGAGGCTCAAAACCGCTCAACGTATTGAAATGAGGAATGGTGTGTTTATTGTTCATAAATTCAACTTTTCATCTGTAAGAAGAAGCATGTGTAATTTTCTTCTTTCAAAAGTTTTAGTCTCACTTCGAGGCAGGGTGAGGCAAGTTTCATTATGGGATTAGAGACAGTTACCGCTCAAGAAGCGGAAAAACACATTCCAGCGTCATGCTGGAATTGCTTTCAGCGGACAGGGATTTATTCATAAGCTGTGGTAACGGAAATGACCTTCATAATATTGGTGACAAACGAGACTGACCAGGCCGTATCGGATTTTTAATAAAATGCCAAATTAGCTTGATGTATTAGCAGATGAAATGGTACATACAGTAATATCCAACCCAATACAGTATGTGTCTGTGAATGTGTGTTGCCGATGATAGCCGCTGCTTGGTTGTTCTAATTTCAAGGTTCTAGAGGTGCTGGGGATGCTTGGCCAGTGGACAGTGATATTGCTTCTGTGTTGCCGGGGATGTAACACTCTCCCCCTCCGCCACCACCCAGATAAGATGTCATCAGATTTATGGTTATGGATAACTTGCAGATTGTGTCACAGTGGCTACAGATGTTGAGTGTCACCGTGGGAGAAGGGAAAATGGAGAGACTGTAGAGTGAGAGAGGAAACTGTTACTCAGGGTATACTTGAAGAGATGCACTCCGTTTGCACATACTTGTCAGGCTAAATCCCACAGAGCAGAATGCTCATTTTCAATTCACAACTAACTAACAGGGCATGCTGCATGGCTAGATGTGCCTCCTCTCAGGGTAGTCTCCTTTTTTTAAGTGGCCCAAGACCCATAATCTGCAATAGTCTTCCTTTGTTTTGTGTTGAATAATTATTTTCAATATTAACTCCTTGCCAATTATCTTTGTTTCAACATTTGATTGTGATGCTTTGTTTGGATGTGATTTCTAATGAAGCCGCATCCACTCCTCTAAATGCATTATTAAACCTAATTATGTGGAAGCAATATTCTTATTCCTACAACATGCCTGACTGAAGCTTTGGACCTTGCTTATTCCTCATCTGCTTCATTTTACAAAGCTTTAATTAACACAACAGAGGTTGATTGTCCTCCAGATCCCATCACTCAGCGGACAAGTTCAGATGTTAAAATAAAATGAAAAGAAGTCAAGAAGTTCAAATCCAAAAAAGCTTGAAGCCGAAAGACGATGTAACAAACTGTTTATAGCTGTGTTATAAAAGGATGTATCGAATATGTCTCATTTCCTTGAATGCCTCTTAAAAAATGTCCTAAGAAGTAGATTGCTGAGGGCTGCAGTTTGGAGGATGGTAGACTCCAAATTTAAAATATGGTGGATGTGCACCCAGGTAGTATGTTTTTGTTCCATCACCTCCTCAGCATGCATTGGTCATGGCTGAAATACTAATGCCAGCAAAGGCCAAAGGGTCAATCTTATATTCCTGTCACTGGGGCTAAAGAGAGCCAACCCAGAGAACAGCTGGTCAGGCTGGGTGGAAATTGACATAACAGATGAACTAACATTTGGCTTTTGGAATGGTAAGCTTGGCCTGGCATTTAGTGACATTTGCCTTGCCACAGACATACATTTGAAGGGTCGGAAGTAGAAAAAACAAACAAGAGTTGAGTACAATAGTGGACTGACCATTTATTGTGAATCTATTAGCATATCTCTAGACAGCACAGTGAACAGTGAGTAATGTTAAATGAAGTTGTGACATGTAATTTATTTGTCTCTTTCACACAGGCTGCCACCTTTAATTGAGCTCTAATGGGACCAAAAATTACATGCACAGTGTGTGCTTAAGCCAAACAAGATCTTATTCAACTCTATGAGGAATGACATTCTAAAATAGCAGAATTCATGCCACTCCATCTTGTTTTCTTAAGTGACATCATGTGAAAACAACCTCAAATGGTTACACTGGTAGACTGAAAATGAATCATGTATTGTAGCTTCGGCATTATTTTTTGATTCCACTTTGTCTGATCTCTTTGCCATTAAAGCTGTACAAATTAACATTTTACATTAACAATGGATGGAATGACTGTGTAATGTGAAAGTGCTCAGATTGTCAGACACATCCACAATTATTCCCTCCAACCTACAGTCCCACTTAGCTTTACAGATCATTTAGCATCTTTAAGCTCATTGTTTTAGTTGTATGGTGCTACAGTCTTGTGCCTTGCATCGTCGTTTTACTCACCCACATCAAAGCAGCATTATGCAAGCCCAGCAACAACAGACAGACAAAGTTAGAAACTACTAAACACTGCTAAAGAGCCAGCATTTATCTCAGAAGGTGGTGGAGGCCAAAACAGAGGTAAAAAGAGAGTGAATATAGGACTGACAATCACCAGGTAGTTAGAAACACAATGCTTATTACATGTAAATGTTACCCTGATCCTGCTGGAAGTGAAAATAAACAACCACCTTCTAACATGTTAAGAATATAACATTTTGAAAAAAAACAGCTTATAAGTAAAAAAATAAAAAAACATGTATCCAACTGGCTGAGTTTCTGCACCCTAGCTTTCCACACAAGACTAAAGACAAGTCTAGGCTGGGAATATCAGAGAAGTCAATCATTTCTGTTTGAGAATGCAAAGCATGAGTGATGAACAGGATTTGCATTTAATTTCCCACATGGCAGGCCAGATGAAAATATAAAGACATCACAGAACTCCTTTTATATTACATATACAAGTTGTTAACATTTTGATGAGCTGACTCATTAAAAATACTCAAGGTTTTACTGAGAGCAAGGTGGGTTCTCTTCAATATTGATCACTTTCCCCTATTGATTAAAATCAGATTGTAAACCCTTGGAATTATGAATCTTGCAGAAAGAAATGTAAGAAATCTGGAGAATGATGAGATGGCACTAAATTAAGAAGGTTGATCATTTAAATGAAGACGTGGGAAATCTTCCCTGGGTTATGACCCAGGCTTGTGTTCACTTATGTTTTCAGCTCTCTATGCCTCAAATCAATACTTCCCTGTCTAGTTCTGAGTTGGGGGATGTTCCATGTTGCACTTTCATCTTTTTCCCACCTGACCTTTAGAGCAGGAGACTTCATGCTTGAGAAAATAGTCTGCAAATTGACAAAGAAGGCTGTTTTTATTAACCATTTGACCAATATTAGACCCTATTTTTCTCCCATTCCCTAACCCGTCTTTGGTACTTGCAATTTTTGCTTCATATTGCTGAGTCTTGTCATATATCCTCCAGGCTTTGTGTGCAACGCAAACCAAAACCGGATAAAATTTAATTGTTAAATTAAAAGCCCTGACATGTCCTTAAGTCTTTGTAATCAGCTTCATTAAAAGGAATTAATCATTTGATCTAAGATTTTCATGTTTTCATAATGAATTAGGTGTAAGTAATAAAGCAGTACAATACCTTTTACAACCTGATGATAAATAACGTATCATGGAACTCAGACATTCTTTCAGACTTTCTCAATTGCTACTTTTGAGAAATATAAACCCTTTTTCATGATAGCACAAACACACACCTTAAGAATTAAGTCACACTCATGGTAGGATTTTACCACTGCTTTTCTACATTACAGTATGCCAGGTGATTGCTCCAACCAATTCACTCTTGTGCATACATTTCACATTTCCATTATGAGTCTATCTCTGGCTGGCAGAGGTTGTCGTGTCGCTCTGCTATGCACAGATCCATTGCAGGAGAACAAATTAAGCTTGACAAGTACACAGAGAGCTTCTCTGAATAAAGCATCTTTATTCTAACACTTGGTGTTAAACCAGCGGGGATAAATATACTTTCACGTATGCCACTCTGTGCTTTCTTTAAATGATGGATACTGTTTTGAGATACCTTTCAGCTCAAATTTCAAATCAATTATGGTTGTGAATACACGTCTTGGTGTTTCCACGGGCTAAATGTCTAGTGCCACCACAAAATGTAAAGAATTGCCTTCTTCTCTTTTGAGTCATGAGACATTCCAAAGTGTAGCATCAATCCAATGTGAGTACTTCTGCAGTGGCCATCCATCATAACCCCCCTTTAATCAGTATTAAAACATACGTCACGCAAACTTTATTGCGGCCAATTTAATCTAGCTTAATAGAATCCAGGCCGCTCGTTTTTCAGGCGCTGGCAACAAAAAGCAAACACAACAAATAATAATTTCAAGCATTTTTCTTGCTATCCTCGCTTAACTTTATTTAGCCCTTTGCGTGTTAAAGACACCAGGTGTTTCAAATCCTGGTAGATGAGAAAATATAGGCAGTCAACTTAAAAAACTATGACAAAATATAGTTAATAAAACAAACAAATATAATACAATGCCATTGCCAAATTAAAATGAAATAAAAAGTAATGTGAAAAACATTACATCCTGCTTGCACGGAGATGGACAGCATTTGTTGCCGTTTCCATCACTACCTGAGACTACTGCAGAGTCATCAGCCCCCAAATGGACTTGTAACGTTGTTCCCCTAAAGACTAAAGCCAGATGATAGTGGGTGGTAGTGGGTTTTGTCAAAATGAATGCTGTGTTTCCATATGTACACATATGGTACACATGTGTACATGTAATGTGTTTTATTGCACTGGATACCCACAGTGCAGCACCATTAAAGTTAAGTGCCATCAGGGTTTGTCAGATACAGCTTTGATGGTGGGCATCGCAGATGAAATACTTGCCAGCCACTGTGTGACATCTCACAGCTGGATCAGACCCTGCGGCCAGCGCGGTGGGTTGAACCTGCTACTTCATGTTTAATTTGTCAGCTTCACTGCCTGTGTGCCAACTTGCCACACAGTTATCTATTTTTGGTGGAACACACAGTATTATGAAATGCAGGAGTTTGTTCTACAAGTTATTTTGTTTTATTAAGGTTAGGTCTTAAGATAGCAGATACATGTAACAAATGCATGAGTTTAACATTAAAGCACTTACATTAAAACAGTTAGTGTGTATTAGTTGATGAAAATACACCACAGAGATAAGATAGATGAAGATATTTTGGTTGTTTTCTGAGCTGAGCTGCTAATTAAGACATATTTCTAATAAAAGCATTATTGTGCCTAATAAATCTCTATTGTCATTTGTTTGTGCTTTTGACCAAGTAGGATTCTTTTAGATAATGATAATCCATTCATTACATTACCTGTAACACGTTTCCCAAGTGGCTTTGCAATGTCAACTATAAACTTAAACAAGAGAGGGATATTGCAATCACATTCCTTTTTTGTTTTTGAAGTTGATAATATGATTGAATATCACAGTGAATCACAGTGAGTGTTTGATGAATTTTAGAATGGCATTAAAGCTGCATTAGGAAGGCTCATGATGTAAAAATCCCATGTTGTGCAACAGAGTAGCAACAGATTAGCCAAAAGGCAGCTTTGCTGATGCCTTACACTGAGCTGGAGGAAAGACAAAAAAAGACATGGCAGAGAGTTTGCAACCCACCACCAGCAGTGAAGATATTTAGATCAGTGTCTCTCCACCCCTTGATCAATGATATCTGCTGAGGGATGTCTACCCACATTCTGCTCAAATGCTGGAGAATATCATGAAAGCAAAGATTTATTTGGCCTGCTGGGAGCAGAGAGGCACAGCACCCGCTTGGTAAACCATCGGACTGCATGTGCAGAGTAAGAACAGAAATTCCAACACAAGAGAAAAGTTAAGTGCCATTGTCCTGATTGTTATCACATCAACAATGGAAATCACAAGTGGTCACAAAATTTTGAGGTTTGCCACGTGTGTGTGCGTGTGTGTGTGTGTGTGTGTGTGTATACAGAAGTCTTAGCCAAGTATGTCAATGTGTTTCTTCTCTCTAATAAAATAAATGACACAAATTGTCTTAATGAATGTGACATCTGTAAACATTGGCTATAATACTAATTTTAGCGAAGGAGTGAACGGTGACTCAGCTCTGTCTTTGTCATTAACTGATAAAGCGGTGCATAGAAAATGAATAAGTTACATCACTCCCAGCTGCAGAGCCGAGGCCCGATAATACCAGTTGCCATTGTCAATTCGTCATCTTCTAGATCCCACGAAAGCAAAACAATCTACGCTAAAAACATTTCTGACTTAAGCCACTTTGGTGACTAAAGCCAAGTGTTATGCAACATGTCTCAGCGGGGAAACTGCAAGAGGAGTAGTGGAATAGAAGTCCAAGTCAAAGTTTAGTCTCCTCAAAGGACCCTGAAGAAGAATGTAGGAGTATGGGAGGACAAGTGTGGCTTTTGGACACAAATCATTTGTGAAAAGGGTTATTCGGTTTTAGACGCAAGGTCGTCCCCTGATGCTTCAACCCTGGTTACTCATGCCTTAAGAATGTTGTGTGTGTTTGTGTGTGTGTGTGTGTGTGTGTGTGTGTGTGTGTGTGTGTGTGTGTGTGTGTGTGCGTGCGTGTGTGTGTGTGTGCGTGCTAGGGGAGAATGAGTATATGTTTTGTGTGTGTGTCAGTTTGGTTACTCATGGGTCCAGAGGTTCTTCCAGAGACAGACAGCGCTAACTTCAGCAGACACACTTGGACATGCACACACACGGGCACGAACACAGATTAATCTCTGTCGGGACTCGCAGGACCCGGGGACACTTTGGAACTAGTTTGTGTGTGGAAGGAAAGAGGAGGCCACTCAAACATAACTCTCCAACTTGACATCTTCAACTGACATTAACTATGGTCAAAATGGTTAAAACTGTGTGATGTAAACAGCAGAATGTGTAGGCTTCATGTGAATAGGAAAAAATGTAGGTAAACATATGGAAAATGCAAATATGCCTACATAATTTTAATGTCATGTGTACCCATATTCCATTTGCATAGTAAGATGTTAAAACTGATATAGTATTGTACACCTGTACCAACAAAAAGTGGTGCAGTAGAAAAAGAGATGTAGCCTGTTTTATTGCATGTATTCTTCTTTTTTGGTGCCTGTATTACCCACAATGCAACTCTCTCTAACAGTGACAGTGTTGCAAAGGTGCATTTGCCGCCCAAAAGCACAATGCTGCAGGGACATAGGTTTCTGGCATGTGTTCTCATCGCATCCTAAAAATGACAGTCGAAAATGAATCAGTTTTTGTGATAACTAATTTTAATTTTTTTAGCATTCCAAAACATCTCTCTCCTCACATAATGTCTCTGTCTGAAGGCCGTCTCCCAGCTTAATTTTCTCGGATTAGGAAGTTGATCAAAGCTGCCTTGCCTATGCAA
>NC_048430.1:4498682-4737304 GCF_013103735.1 Etheostoma cragini
ATATACACACACATGTCTCAAATAAATACAGCAAAATGGGACTTTGCATCCCTACCCTCTGACTTGATATTCAAATACATTTACACATCTACAATTTGTTGAATTTACATTTAAACATACAGTAGTTGTGCATCCGTAAGCCTCGTAGCTAACCAGTACAGTGATCCACTAGGAACTGTAACACAAGCTGTAGATGACGGCGGGGCTCAGTACACCACCGCAAGGTTTTAATAATGTGTCATTTCTCTCTTACAGTGTGAGCTTTGCCGTGTGTGTGCATTTGTGTGTAGGGCTTCTTTTTTTTTTACAGTTCCTGCAAGACAACAGGATGCCCTTTTTATTCTTCCTACAGCAACACTTCAACACACCGAAGTGACAGGACTCAGAGGAAGAGTTGAGACACAAAGGCTCACAGCTGGAGTGTGCACTTACTGCGTGTGTGCAACTTTTATTTGAGCATGCACACAAACGAGTTCTTGCACAAGTGCATGCGATATGCACGTCTATAACTAAGGGTTTGTCTGGGCCTGGAGTTACAACAGCGCTGCTGCAGCAAAGGTACTATGGTTATGCCCTTGACCCAAGTCAAGCGACCATGTCTAGTTCTCAAATTAAGCACATGATGGCTGTGCAGGCCCAGCCCACGCACCTTCTGGCCACATGAGCATCTGAATGTCCTTTCCTACCCGTAGCTGCTACTAATTAGCTGAACTAATTGGCAGCGTGTATGTTGCATAAATTAATCTTTTCTTTTAGTGACAATGTATATTATTTAATATCCTGTACTTATGTAATGTCTTTGCCTAATGTCAGTTCACAGCTGTCCAATGCAAGTCATCTGAAATCAGCTGTTTAATACTACATAATTTTTTCAGCTTTTGGAAAGTATGAAAAAGGAAAGTGAAAACTGGCCCTACAATAATGTCACTTTTGCCTTTTTGCATGTTATATTTGGGCTATTTTTTATGTACATATAGAGTATGTCTGTGTTGAATTTGGAAGAAAGTGCACATTTTGTAGTCATGCTGGGCAACAAAACCTGCAAGCACCCAGATCTCAGAGTAATAATCTAAAATCCTTCAAGATTTTGGCTCAGTCATATCCAATGATTTGAAGTCATAGCCAGTTTTTCTGTCAAAGTGCTTGTAGACAGCTCTGTGCACTAGTTTCACTGAACATCTGAATAGGCTATTTTTGTCTAATAGACATATTTGGAACCTTTGTCAAAGACACATTGCAAGCAAGACTTGGCTGAGAAAATATCTGACCACATTATGTTAAAATGTCTGTAGAAAATTGGGAAAAAAATATGTACTGGTAGATTGTTGAATAATTTACAGGTGTAATTTTGACAATTTTGTGGTTTTGACATCTGCAACTTCACCATAAGAATATAACAGAAATGTTTGATCCAGTATTCCAATGGAAAAGCAAAGCATTGCGTTCAAAGCCATTTGAACACAACTGCTAGTTCGGTTTAGCATCTGCCTTTTGATGCATCTTGCTCAACGATGCTCAAGGTTGCTCAGATAACAACATTAACAACATGCACACACTGCCCAAAAATGTTATTTTGATTTGAAACAGCAATCTCTCGAAAAAGATGTTTGGACTAACACTTATTCTGACAAATGTTTGGAATGTAATTGCTTAATCCACAAAATTGTATAGAAACCAGGTTAGTGCAGTTCACTCATAATTGCCACCATGGAAATTGGTGCTTGAGGTGAAATAAACTAATTCAAAAGGTGTGAGGGGCCAACAGTTTTAATAAAACACACTAATTTCAATATAATAAGCTTTTCAATGTGTTGAATCTACAGCTTAACTACAAATAAAATGTAGAAGTTATTAATATTTCAATATTTGTTTTCCTCAAAGGAGAAATTCTACTCCTTAGAATCTGAGGGGCAATATTTTATTCACACATTCAGAAATATGAATGAATGAAACTCTTTGTTCAAACATCTCCCATCCCTTTTCTTATTAGTCATTCCTCTACAAATGTAAATATGTTCTAGGTGAGTCCCTGTTAGCTGCACTTGTGTGATCTTAGTTATCATCACAACTTCTGATAAAAAAAACAAATTGATGTTGTTGGCCGTAACAGAACAGAAGGCCAGAGCCGTCAACGACTCGCTATGCCCTTTCATTTGTTTCTGTGTTGGAGCTCCCGCCAATGAATCCTTGGACAGTCTAAGAAAACTCTTAAGTTGGTTTGAAAATCTTTCATGGAGAGCAGCAGGGAGCAAACCATTATTTACCACTTTAATTGCCAACTTACACCCAAAGCATTGCAGGGCAGGGATTCCCAAACAGGGCAACATGCACCCTACAGGTCTCCTTGTGCAGTTGATCACAGGGAGAAGAAAGAAATAAGAAATTGTGATTTGATAAAAAAAAAAGAAAAAGAAAATGCGAAAACCACATTTTATGTCAGCATTTGCACTTGAACACATTGATTGAGAGTGGACACAGTAGTACTACATTAAAGGATTAATATATATATATTATATATATCATATACTATATTACTAATAGCACAGTTGAAAAAGATGAGCCTTGAATACAAAATACTCAAATTTTTCCTTTTTAATCCCTTTAACAATCCACTGCCATATAGCAAAGTACATGACACAAATCAAAAACAGTATGGAGCTAAATT
Source organism: Etheostoma cragini (assembly GCF_013103735.1). Taxonomy (NCBI): domain Eukaryota; kingdom Metazoa; phylum Chordata; class Actinopteri; order Perciformes; family Percidae; genus Etheostoma; species Etheostoma cragini. The sequence continues at coordinate 4,501,348 of NC_048430.1, forward strand.
TGTTTCTTTATCACATGCGAGAAAATAATTTATCTGGGAGAAGAAAAAAAAAAAGTTGGACAGAAAACGTTATCACATTGATAGCAAAAAAGCATTTAGAGAGAAAAAAACATATTTGACAGAAAAGGTTTTCATACCAATAGCAAAAAATAGTAATATTTTAAACTAAAAAACTAGAAATATAAATTAGAAATTTTTAAAATCATTTCTGAAAAAGAAATCTCTCTAAAAATACTATTTCAACTCTGAAACCGGTAGCAGCAGCACAGCCCCCCTGAAGCTCACCACTAGTGTTGGTGGAATAGCAAGCTAGCGTTAGCGAACTAACCAACCAACCCGCTTATAATTAAATACATTTTAGTTATTATATATAGTGGGTATGACGCATGCCAAGTTCTGCATCCCTGCCGAGACTTGCATCCACAAGGGAAAGTGATTTTATAAAGGCAAAGCAGCTACTGTTAAAAAGCTAAGCTATATACTGTACATTTCTTTGTCATCTTCATCAATCATGATTATAATTTAAGAATGTTTAGAGACATCAATGTTTTATTTTATTTCTTTGCTACCTTGGCTGCAATGAGGGTTAAGACTTGCATTATTTAGCAGAAATTATTGTTGCTGCACAAGTGGCGGGGATGCACAATGTGGGTACAACATCAGCAAAGCAAGCCCTCGTCATGGCCAGGGGATACTGGGTGTCCAGGCTGGTTGGTTAGTTCGCCAACACACTGGCTTGCTATTCCATCAACACTGGCGGTGAGCTCCAGAAGGGTTGGGCCGCTGCTACTAGGTGTGGGGCTATCCATCTCCCGCTGGAGCTCCGATCAGATCGAGGTCGGCAGGGAAGCTTTCTAGCAATGTTTCCATGCTGGCTGAGCCCCAGCGATGGCGCCCCGTCTGCAGTACCTGGAGCTCACCGCCAGTGTTTCAATTAAAAAGTGTTTAGATAATTAAAAGGTATTTATTTAGAAGCAGATTGGCTGCTAGTTAACTTATGCTAGCTTCCACGCTCAACTAAGGCAGTGCATCTATGCCAACCAGGTCAAAAGGAACGTGGCCCCGCCATGTCAGAGAAAAATCCTCGAGAGTCGAGAGCAGGAAATTGCATCGAGAAGAAAAACTTTTTGAGAGTTTAAAAAGGATTTTGAGAGAAATTTATTTTTCTCTGAGATAATTTCAAAAAGCACATATCTTTTTTGTTTCATACGTAAAGGGTTATATTCCCTTTTCTTGCAAATGAGGGTGGCATTAAGCCTTTCTCAATTAGCCATCTGGGGGTCGATGGAAAAATAGCACTCAGACTGTAATCATGGTTCCCGTACCATGCTTGCCAAATACTGGCTAACCGGCTGGGCTCTCCAGCTCCCTACTCTACAAATGTCCTTATGTGCTTGATAATCACTCTGTGGAAATATTCACAAATCTGTCCAATGTGTGTGCTTGTGTGTGCATATAAAAGTTAAACTTAGTATGAATGAATCTGTCTGTGCAAATATATATGCATGTGTGTGTGCGTGTGTGTGTGCAGGCGTGTGTGTGTGTGTGTGTGTGTGTCTTTCTTTGTGAGGCCCTCGGTGCGATTGATGATCACCAAGTGAAAACATTTAGATTGCCTGCTTCTTGGTGCCAGTCTGTATTAGGCTGGCAATGAGACCATTTCTACTTTGATTACCGTTTTGGCATTTAACCTGCACAGATAACAGTGGCCATCAGCAAGAGAAAGCTCTGTGGACCAGACACCGCTACATGCAGCCACACACACACACACACACACATAGTTCACATAATTGACTCATCATGACATTGCCAACACCCCTTTCCCTTCTTTGTATCCCCCCATCTCATTCTCTGCACTGTTCTCCACTCACGGCACACTAAAGCCATTTGGATTAAAAGCATCCGCCATGTGTGACGTGCTATTTATGCTCAAAGGCACCTCTGTATCTTGGTAGCAAGCAGCATGAGCTGCTTGACTCTACCACTGTATGCAAATTAGATGATTATCTCACCTAACAAAAAAAGGAATATAGCTGTGCGTATCATACTGCGTTTTTATTATATGCTTATGCATGCACAGCAGGCTAGGAACACTAGGATGAAGTTAACAAACATTTAAGAATGTAAAGAATGTCCTTCCTAATACTTTGGTACTTAGCGATTCAAAACATTCATTTCAATTCCCGACCCTGGCAATCCATCTGTCAGTCTGGGGAGGGTGTAAACCATTACATGGTACTATACCCATGGAGTTACCAGCCACATTTCAGCTGAAGGCAAGCCACATTTTTCTTATCTCAACCAGCCAGTAAAGGACAGTAGTTCTGCGAGAAGGATATACGATCCTATGATCAGTGAAGCAGCCAAGTTAGCAGGGAGTTTTACCCCTGGACAAACACAAAACATCTGCAGATTTATAGGTCAGTGTATTCGTCACAATGAGTACTTCTCAACCTATAAAGCATGTCTTCTGTGGCTCTGAATGAGCTTTCCAAAATTTGAGAAAAAAAAAAACATGATGATAGGGCTGAGATTTATCAGAGAAAGTCTGTGTTACAAACTGGGGGCTTGGAGTTTGAATGATGTGGGCATTTACCAGGCAGGGAGATTCAAATTAAACAACACTATTAGTTGCTTTCTAGTAAATGTAGAGCAGTCTGTGTGTTTAAAGCTTGACTCATCCTATTGACTAAAAGTCAAGGTCAAGGCCTCTGTTGGTTCAATTTTATCTAGTTAGTTGTCCCTGTACTTAATACGGACAATACAAATTCCCTGATGTAACCTTTTGTGGTCAGTGGCTAGAAAAATCCCCTCTTAAACGTGGTTACCAACCATTCGAGGTTGGGTTTCAGTGTGGGAGACTAATCATAATTTGGTTGAAAGTGCCCAAACCTATCTCAGTCCACTAGCATGGTTGTAGTCTAACTTAGCTTTTAAATGTTAAAGGGCATGAAATGATGCTTCCCTGCGTCTCTAACTGACTTTTGTTTATATTTGTGGTCTTGATGCCTTATGATGATCACCGTCTGGAGCCTGTACTTTTCAGAGCATTTAATTTACTGCTGCATCACTGGTTGTGTGTGCACATTCGCTTTGGCAAACAGGCCTGGCTCTAAATCTCTGAGGGTGCGTTTGCCTTTTTTTGCCTGTGTACGTGCCCCCATACTTCATGAATAACTCTTGCTTTAAGATACTGAGAGTGGATTTCGGGCAATGGGGGAGGGGGGAGGACATAAATCTGAGGCTGACACCGTCAGTGAAAGTCATTAGTCAGCCGTCAGAGACCCTGGCCCTCTGCCACGTCACAAACAACACCTTGCTCTCCCTCACTTCCTTCCTCTGTCTCTCCCTCTATCTGCCTCCCTAACGAGAGCTATCTTGGTCGGCCATTGCCTCATTTTTCTAATGGAGCCATTGAAATCAAGAGGATTCATGTTGATGGAGGTTCTTTTCTCTCTCACACTCACACACACACACACTCACACACACACACACACACACACACACACACACGTATTCCATGTTGAAGTAAATGGATATACGGCTGTAGTTAGTTATTCATAAAAGAAGCATATTGAGTTACAGTATGATTAGTCATAAGTCAGAAAAATCTTGAGTTATAATACTTTTAACTTACGTTTTTTTCTTTCCAAAGAGGGAAATATTCTCATTATATTTTAGCTTTCTCCTTTAGTATGTCAGACTTTTTTCTCCCACTTCAGCGTGCATTGGCACATAAAAAAAAACTTGAAAAACCCTCCACACAAGAGGAAGAAACTGGTGTTTAAAGGAAGAGCAGAAAATATGTTTACCAAGGTGCAACCTAAATTCATTGTGGCACTGAGGAGAAGGTAACAGCGTGTGCTTCAGCAAAGTTCAGAAAATTTAAAAAGGTCCTTTTGTACCTTTAGTGAATGTGATTGATGTTGGGCAGGCCCCGAGAAAGCAGGTGGCTCATCCATTGCTGTTTTCAGAATAGGGGTGATCAAGGTTTTTTCAAGATTCACTTTCTAGGGAAATTGAGAAGGATGCACAGGCTCTCCGGGGAGCTGGCAATTTCAATTTGCTCGGGGAAGGGCGTGTGGTACAGCTTGCAATATACAAATGCACACTGGCCTTTCCTGCAGGATACAATGTTGGGTATTGTGGAATCCTGCACTCTATGTGTGTAATCGGCGATTGCATAGGTCAGACTGTGAAGGAATCAATGTCTGGATCAATTCAGAATGCATTTAATTTACCAAAAATGCAGAGCTCTTATTGTCTGTCCAGTAGCCTTTTATTAGATGAAATTTAATCATTGCATCCAGACCTTATCAGCAGCAGCAAAGACAGGAAATTAACTGCTTAGAAAATATAAGTCAACTTTGTCACGCTTAATACAACTTAATTGTTTAATAATCACTCAATGACATTTCACTTGTTGACACAAGACCAGCCGATAAATGCTAAAGCTAAACATTCCCGGAGCAAAGTAAACATGTACAGTTCTATTAAGCTGATAATGCATGACTGCTGTTATTATTTGTGCTCATTTTAAGCTGCCCTGTTTTTGTGTTGACTGCAAAAAGGACAGGTGGTTCTGCCAAGAATACATTAAATGAAATGTACCAAAGATTTAATGGTTTATGGACACTTTGATGTGCAAACCAGGTGTGTTATGGATATATGAAGGAAGCTATGTGCCAACTAGGACTGTGTTCAAATAGACAACAGTATTGCATGAAAGAATGCAACCCATTTGCACTGTTTGGTAGTCCACTTGGTCCCATGAGGGTGGGGCCCCTCCTAAGGGTATCCCTTAACGGAAGAGGAAAGAAGACAAAACTAAGATTGCAACACAAACCAAACACTTTGGTAGTGCCTGGTTTCACCATTACTAATGCAGTGTGTTTTATAATTCTAGCAGGTCACCAACTGTCTAGTACAATTCAAGTCTGGAGTCAAAGTCCAAATCTCCAAAAAAAAAGTTGAATCTGAGTCGGGTCACTTACCTGAGTTTGAGTCTGAACAGCTTGTTGAGTCCCCAGTGTTTGAGTCCAAGTCCAAGTCACTAAAGAAAAGTGTGCAGTCCCTATGCATCTTTCACATGTGAACATGTAGTGTAGGGTGCGCCGGCTTCACACATTCTATCCATGTTATATCACATTTTATGACATTTAACATCAAATTCTAATACACATGAACATAGTCCGAAAATTGTCCAACTTCTATTTTATGAATGCTCATGTCTGATTTCATAAATCCTCGAGTCCACTCAATCACTGCTGTTACTTTCTGCCACTGGTCCGCTAAACATTTTATTTTATTTAAATCAATTCCAAAGATGTAGCAACACAACTGAACTTAATGATCTGATGTTGTTGGTATTCCAGTCCATGATGGGCTACAACACCTGGAAATGAGTACAAACATCAGCGGCTCTACAAAGAGAGTAAACATCAAAGCCGGCATCAAATACATAAGTCCACAGGATGCATGACAATCCTTGTGACAGTTCACCCTCTAATGCCGAGCTCTTGATGCATGACCTACAGATATGGCAGAGCCTTTCCACATGGGTAGCATCAAATGAAAAGCAAAGGTCAACAGTGGCATTTTTCATGCTTTTAAATGCATATTATAAGGTTACAAGCCTACAGCCATGCATATATGCTCACACACATTAGCTCACTTTTGAGTCAAGGACTGGTATCAGTTCAGAGACCAGAGATAGGTGAGACGAAAGAGAAACTCAATCAAATGAATAAGCAAATGCAAACAAGGAATAGATCTCTTTCCTACCCATCGTCTTTCCCTCTCTCCAGTCCTTTAATCCCCTTCACGGGCCGCTAAACAATCACCACACACAATAAATCGGAACGAGAGAGACAGAGCAGTTGAAATGTCAGTTGAAGACCATGCATACAGTATGTGGTCGATTTGAGTGTCTGTCCACAGCTGTATCTGTCTCTCCTTGTCTCATTGTCAGGGCTGCCACAACTGTTTCATTGCAGGTGCTGTGCAAAGTCAAAACTTTCTGTTTCACAAACAAATGCACTCCCTCTTGGTGAGATTACAAGGCCTCAAAGCAATTTAGACAATTTTCTCAAGGATTAGACGAAGAGAAAAGCTGTGGGTTGGACTCAACTGCTCTGTTACCATGGACACGCTTGAAGATTTCCTTTTTATATGTTTTGCAAGCCACCAAAGAGACCTTTTGAAAGCATGTATGTGTGTCCAAGATAGAGTGCTCGCTTGTCTTTTTGTTTGTGTAATTATATCATAAATCTGTTGTGCAACCTAAATAGCAGCGCAACAATTATCTCCGAGTGATGAACAAGCTGGGGAACATATTTTCTTTTGATTCTTGGTGGTGTTGTCCCCGCTCGGCAGTTGGAACATTTCTGCTTTGATCCAGCCAGCGTCTTCATTGATTCAGCGGTGCCCTCGGAGGGCTGCAGTCTGTTCCCTGGACACCACGGAGCTAAATGACACATTTGACACCATTTCAGAGGCGGAGAAAAAGGAGTGCTTCTCTTTGATTGGGAAAAAACATCAAGGTTTTGCCATGATTGCTTCTCTAAGTGCACTTTGCCATTATAAGCAGTAAGTAGTTGTTCAGCCATGCATGGACACATGTTGGAAAATAAATATCTTATCTGCAATCAGGAATACCCCTGAGGGCAGCCTACTCACTCCCTATAATTTATTATGTTATTGCAATTTCTTTAAAAGACCCACTATGCATTCAAAACACAACAAAAAGGGCAATTGATGACCAATTTCAACTGTGTGAAACATTTTCTTTCCATCTTGAGTTGTTTGGTCTATTTGAAGCAATGCACGCACACAAACACACACACAAAAAAGCAAGTGAGACAGGCAAACAAAGTAATCTGAAATTGCCTACATTGCTTCAAGGTCTCATGGCAGCACTCGCTAAAAAGGCACGGCATTCATGTAAAGCAGAAAAAGGAACATTATTCTCAGGACGACAGCTCCAGCGAGACATTTGTGTGACGAGGCATTGATTAGAGGAAAATTTGGCCCATTTAATGGCACAACGCTCTTAACTAACCGGGAAAGAGTTTAAAAAGTGAGGCAACTCCCCTGGTGTGACACTCACAGACAAGTTTAGTGGGTTTTGCTGCAGATTAAAAGGAGTTTAACCGTAAATACTGTTTTTTTTTTTCACTTCCCTCTACAGACTCACATTTACATTATTGTTACCTTGCCAAAGTGCACTTCCATACAAGTCCCAAGCCAATATCTTCGCCATCTCTTCTTGTCTCTTTACTAAATTCAACTAACTCGTTCAAATTCTTTTTAGTGCCAGCCCAGTGCTTTAATTTGACTGAATTCAACCCTGATACATGTAAGAAGGGGCTGGTTGAACAGTTTAATGCCCCCTATATTAAGAGTGTAGTTACTAAGCAGACACATTCATTTTAACATCCTGGACCATCGATTCATTAACTCCCTCTGCCTTATTTACACAAAAAATTTGTGTAGCAAGCAAAAATGGAAAATAGAAAGAAAAAAATCAGCTATTCACAGCTGCGGGTGTTGCTGATGGATGGTGTTTTGCCTCCATGTGGGTGAAAAGCAGGAGACCTGCAGCGTGTGATTTAACTGTGAGCTGGGAATGGATTTCAGTGGCCCTGTAATGGGGGCCTGGGTATAAGGAAAGGATGACTTGGCTCAGGAAGAGAGCCATGGACCTATAATGGATGCAACCTGAGGCGTAATCATAGCAAACACAGAAATTAGTCCTATCAGTACTAGAGGACTATGAAGTATGAAAACTGCTGTGTAATAAGTCAAGAATTGTTTATCAATCTCAGGGAGGAACTTAATGTTTTGAGAGGAAAATGTGGGGGCTTTTTTGGTCCTTACCATGGATGCATACTGTAGTGAAAAATACAAGATATACAGCATGGCCAATTACACCGGCCTCTTGCTGATAGTCAGAGCGTAACAGCATCAAATACTAGGTATTTGACCAATTATCATATGGGACCATCGGGCACTATGTGAAACCACTAATGGTGTTTGCTCCAAAAGAGAAAAAAGGAATTTACTGTGCATATATGAAACTATGAAGATCTAAACGGCTCTGCTGCCATTTAGAATCCAAATGAGTAATCTCTGTTTTGGCTTTCTGAGGGCCATATTCTAATGGGGCAAATAACAGTGAAAATGTGAACATGGAGGTGCCTATTTGGATATTTAACATCCATGTTGTTAAATAACTAAATAAGCATCCTATTACTTTTACTAAATTTGATCAAATATACTGTATGTTATTCAATTTGAGACTCAAAATGGTTTGACAAATGGAGGCAGTGATGCAAGGTCACAAAGTGGACAATATGTGTAAGGGAAACTGTAGGGGCTATCCCTGGTGGGCTGCAGCTTCATATTCTAGTCACATTGTTGGAAGGTGCAGGCAACAGACTATGGGGAAAATTTACTTTCCACAGTTTTTTCCAACAGTTGTCCAAGACCAATTTTAGTAGAACATGTGTCAAATCCGGAAATACACAGCAAATAGTACTAAATTAATATTTGGTAAAAAATACATATGATGTAATAAATGTATGCTAAAAGTATGTATAAGTTTGAATAAATGTAGCTGGTTTGCAGCCCTCTTATAAGCTTTACATGTGTCAGGGTAAATATGGACACGTGGGAAAATAGTGACAGTCGGTGCAGGAGGCAAGAATACGCAAACACACCAACATGCAGAGTGTAAAAAGGGCCACAATTTTACTTGATGTCTCACTTACCGCTAAGCAAATCTATTAACTATTATCATACCAAATGTTTAAAACAATATGACCACTGTCATCAATCTGGCGGCGACGCCCATTGAGCTTAGGCTTGTATACGGGTGGGGTAGAGTACAGGCAGCGGGGGGCAAGGAAGAATTTCAATGGTTCTTTCCAAGTTAACCGTGAAACAGTGATTGGTGTGCAGTTTTACAAGATTACAGCAGATACAGATTACATAACTTTTTTCCTCCCTTTTCAGTACCCATCATATTTATTGCTTTTTTCTAAAAATTTGATTAAGAGGATGATATCCTCCTTGTCACATTTCTGTCTGTCACTTTGGTGAAGTTCATGAAAGGATATTCCCACAACATTCACCCAGCTCCTTTCTCCGCACTTTAGACATCAGAAACCACAAAAAATGCTCTTATTATCTTTCTATTAATATAGCTCTAGCAAAATGGGGTTATTTTAATTTCATGAGCTAGACATTTTCTTTTTGCTTTGTCATATCCTCTTGTACTTTTTTTCAAACCACTGAATTGGTCTAAAATTTGAATGTTGGGTATGGTTTGTATGCGATTCTCCTTCTCCTCAGTATGTTTGTTATGACAATGGAAAGCCTGTCAATCAGTCAGTAAAAAGAACATTGGTCTTGACCAGTCTGCTCAGCGGTGCAGCAAACGTATGATAAAATATACTGTTCACAGAGATCTGAGCACACACTGCAAAACTGGGAACAAGTCCCTGGATAATACTCCTATCAACATACTGGGCCTAAAGATAATATCTGTAGTAAGTAGAGAGCCTAATTATTACTGGGACTTGTATGACCATTCACAGTTGGAAGGGTTTCAAGTGCAGTTTCAAACAGTTTGACTAATTAACGTCAGTTAAATGAGGTCCGCCATATTTTTTGAAAGGTAATTATATCGTTTTACGATTCACTGACCATTTGTCACCACTGACTATAAATTATTTCTTATCTGCCTAATTGTGCCTTAGCATATTCGGCAGAGTGCAGCAAGATGAAAGAAATGATCCCAGAGATAGTTTAAAGTTTTAGACATATGGCTAAAGATGATGTGCCCGGGGGGAGAACGTAGCAAGTTGAAAGCAAAGTTAGCCATTCAGCCTTGTTAAAATGTAGAAACAATGCTTTAAGTTTTCAAACAGCACAGAAGACACTGTCTACTGTACTAAGCAAAGCCTACAAAACACAAAGAAACTGTCACAGCAACAAGCAGTCTTTGTCAGTTTCTAGTCTTTTCATCTTAGAAATGTTGTGAGGTGCTAATCTCTGAACTCACTGTTGACTTGAAAGTAAGAAGAATGTGTTGCACACTCTTGCTCAAAATGCATTTCTCTATTTATTCAGACACTGTTTGTAAGAATAAATATAAAAATACATATGGATCAAGAGTGTGCAAAACTTACTTTCAAAGGGTAAAGAACCTCCATCCCAGTTTCCTAGAGCTCCTGGTGACCTCAACGATTAGCAGACCACTGCCAATGCCACATGCTCTATATTACATTGTTAATGAACGTGTAGTCTATATTGATGACGGTTCACTCATGGGATAGTTCCGGTGCTGCCTGCAGTTCTGCCGGCTGTCAGTAACTTTCCGCTTTCTTTGAGTTAACTTCAAACTCAGGTCGCATTGTGCAACATTAACCAGAACCTCTGTGTAATGTTGCAGGCTTAAAATGGGAGCTTTGCAAGAAAATCTGGGTTGTGCAACAAGATAGGCCTGATGATCTCTAACTGGGTTCATTTTGGGACCAATTGGAAGGTTTTTTTTGGGGACAAAACACGCATGCCAATAAATTGGTCAAAGCACATTTAGTCTCACCATGTATCCAGCTAATTTAAAATTATCAATGTTTTGTGTGCACAGTTTACTTAATATTGTATGTGGTGTTTTCTTTTGAAGGGTGTAACTGTTCCACCTAAACAAGTTCCTTACCAAGACATGCTTGCTGCATCCGGAGCATAGCACCGCCCAATCTAAGTGTGATTGGTTTAACCCTTGTGTTGTCTTCCTGTTATCCATAAACTTGTCCTTCCAGATCCAAATTGAAAAAAATGTTGCCGCTTTTTCTGAATTATTTTTCACTTTTCCAGGTTTTTTTTCAACAACCTGAGCTGGTTAAATAATAGGTTTTACACTTGTTCTTGGAATTCAGGGTCAACAAACCTCTTTTATATCAAATTATACAAACATTTTGAAGTTAAAAATGCAGAAATTGTGAATTATTTTGACTAACTGTTAAGATCAGAGGATGTTGAGTGGATCAGAGATCCAAGGTATATGTCAAAGTTTATTCCGGATACTGTTTTGAAAAAGATTTCAAATGCTATAAGATTAAAGAAAACACTCAACAAATTCAATGAAAGTAATCATTAATTTTACCTGAAGAATGTTATATGAAATCATCCATGTTATTTTTGGGCAATTTTGTTCCATCCATTTTTCTGATGAACACACTTTAAAATTGAACAATACCAGGCTTAAAGAAATGCAAACAACCGCTAACCTTTTTCTCTGCTATCTAAATATGTTGAGCACTGACCAGAACTTAATTATTAATTTAATTCCTTGGTCCATGCTACACACTTTCACCAAGTTAAAGGGTAACCCGCAAATATTCAGATTTAAGATGCTCAAACAAGATAATTTTAGCTCAATCAAAGGCTCCTGTGTGTTTTGTGCACAATCTGGTTTCTGTCAGTAGTTTACTGGGAGTGAGGATTTCCATGCTGAGGAGCGGTGGCTGCCGCCTGCCACATCTACACTTGGCACATGGGAGCGCCTTTCACCTCAGTTGTGCTAGGCTGGGTGCCAATCAGCCTCGATGTCAAACTCCCATTACTGTCTCAGTATCAGCTGTCGACTTGTCAAAAGGACTCAGAGGAGGAGCCACTCACTGAAGTGCTTTTCTCACTTTTGTTCTCCTTCTTTTCATTTATCAAGTCTCACTCCCTGGCAGAGCCTGATATCTGAAGATTGAAGGTCTTTGTGACTCTTTGACAGTGTCTGTCACAAGATCGCATCACTTCTAAGATGGAGTAATGGAAAGTCAGGAAACTTGATGTTTCAGCTGAGTGAGCTTTTTAGAAAGGGAAAGTTAAAACGACTTCCACTATTGACATAGGTATGAACTTAAAATAAATAAATAAATAAAAAAAAACTACTTTGAATGTTGCTTCTTTTTTATAAAAATGCACTTTCGTGATTGTGGAGTAATTTGCGCTTGTGTGCTCTGTTGTCTAGTCCGCTCAAACAAAACCGTAAAACCCAGCGGGAAAAGCTTAATTACCATTTGATGAGTTTGAGAACAAAGCTGCTGCGTTACAAGTTGAAAATTGGTTATCGGCCTCTGGTGCTGTTGCTATAATTTGGTCTTGGTTGTGTTCAATGTTTCAGTCTAAATTGTTCTGTCACTAGAGATTATAGTGGAAAAAAAGAGAAGACCTCTACAGAGACTGAAGGACTCTAATTGTCCTATTTCTTTCCAACATTAAATTCTGTGGATGGCGTCACCTCAGAAAGAGAATGGGGACTATTAATAAACTTCACAAAAAAATAAAAATGGCAATTGTGTTTGTTTACCTGTGAGATCTAAGTAAATGGACTACTTCACTTTACTTGATTTCATCTATGAAATCAACATAGCTGTCTTCCCAGGTAAACATATATTATAAAAGCAATGATGTTGAAATAGCAAAAACAATTAGGAGACTGAGGTGACAGTCAAAAAGAAAGAAAACAGTAGAACCAACCACCTTCCATTTCCAAGGTACTTTTAGATAATACAGTTTTAGTGATCAACTGTGCATAGACGTAAAAGCTTGCGACAGAACTAGTCTTACACAATTACTTTTTACATAATGTGCTTTAGTATTCTATTAGTCCATTTACAGTGGGTGTTCTAATTTTAATTTACATTTTTGGATCAGAATCAAGCTCTTCTCCCAGTTCAGTACTGATATCCTACAGTTTATTTACAGTCCCGTTAAAACAATAAGAGTACTGCACAGTAATATAATAAGCACAATATTGTTTTAGGCTAAAGCGTAGTTAGAATTTGACCTACAGTAAGCTAGGCTATATTTTATAAATTGTTGCATTATAGTGTTTTTGAATTATAACATTACAGTAATGTCATTTGAAAAGTATTTGAAAAGTAGTTGAAACCATCCATCCATCTCCATCTGCTTATCCGGTATCGGGTTGCGTTGAAACAGCTGTAGTGAATTTTGAAAAAGTGAATACAATTTTGTACATAGCTGAGGTTTCCAGTTCATTACTTTATATTCATGTAATGAATATGCAAACAATAACAATTAGATGGTAATCTGCATGAGAAATACAAAAAAGTGGTTATAAATATCATGATTAATTTGACCCAGACAGATGTGATCACCACACAAGGTTTTCATTGTATTTTGATGATCCATCAACAGTTTTAATCATTTTTCAGCTTCTCAAATGGGAGAATGTGCTGCTTACATTCTGAATATCTTTGGGTTTTAGACACAAAACAAGCTTATTTTAAAACATATCCTTGAGCTTTACAATAATTAATTAATTTTTTCAATGTTTTTTGGACCAAACAATTTAACATTTATTAAATGAAGAAAACAACCCACAGATTAATCAACAATAAAAATCTCAGTTGGTTGAAACCCTACTTCCACAAATTTAACGCAAAATTAACGCCCCAAATTGGGACTCCCAATACCAACAAGACACAAAACATTGCAGGATGCCATGCCAGTAGTTTTAAAGCCCAGTTTTGGAACCTATGTGACTACTGCCACAAGCCACCACATTGGACCATCACACAGCCAAACACTATTCACCATTACCGCAGAGGCTGACAGAAGCGCCTCGACCACACCAGGGACCCTTTTTATATACAAGGTTCAGTATGTCATATGAAATAATACATACTCCAAGTGAAAATGGGCTTACCACAAAATAGTATAATAAGAAGCACCTCAAGGAAATCACATTAAGCAGCAGGAATAAGAAGCTTTGTCGCCCGCAGAACCCTAGCGTCTTCACTGAATATTGTACTGCAGCAGCAAAAAGTAATTACAATCCAATGTTTATGAAATATTATAATTAATAAAATACTATAGTGGTATAGTAGCCAATATACTAGATCCAAATAACTCATGGCACTTGAGTGTGAAAAATTACCGGAGCACAAGATGTGATTGCCAATTGAGACTTAGTCCAGAAGTCATTTAAAAAAAGCTCTGAATTAAATGTGCTCCATATAGCATCACAAATGATTTATTAGGGAATATAACAGTTGAAGTAGGGCTTGGTATCATTCAAAAATGTTCGATACCAATACTCAACTTTGATAAATGTTCATGAATGATACTTTCTTCAATACCAATTTTATAAATTCATTTTAACAACAATAAATTACAAAAAATACATGATCACATAGACGCAATATGAGTTTTCCTGCTTGTCTCTAGGACGTGTAATGTTAGACAGCCAATCATCATTAGTAGATATTGTTACAAACATGCTGCATGCTTATTGGCTCATTTCATATGTGATGAGATTTACTCCATAGGTATTAAAATCTGTTATTGAATGATAAGCCATTTTTCATACTCTGCTCTAAGGAGGCAATTTGGTCGGTGCCTAGAAAGTATTGAATTTGGTACCCAGCCCTGAGTAAAACTATTTATACAGTAGCAAGATAGGGTAGAAACATACTGCTTTTCTCTTTCTAATTCAGTCCATTGTAGTTTCCAGCTGAGAAAAGACCTTTTGTCAATTTCCTCCACCTCCCCTTGGCTCACACAAGAAACTACTTTGTGCATCATCACTCATATATTGAATGTAAAGATGCACTGAGATGCAGTAATGGACAATATGCATGACAGAAAAGCTGCTGTATGGTAAGGCTTACCTGTCAGTTTATCTAAATGAGATTCTTATCGATTTCAATGCTGCCTCCGGTGGTGTTATCACACTAAACCTCGGCTGACTTAAATATAAAAGGTAAGACGCTCGAAAGGACATGATGCAGGTGGCATTTTGCAGGTAATGACCTATTCCAGCTAGTGGCCAAGGATCAGCTCTCTTTAGTAAGTCGTATGATGTTATGTCAGCAATCATACATGATATAAAGCTTGCTTTGACATTTACGTCTGGATGTGCACAGAATGAGAACAACTTGGGAAAGGTTTCACAGGGGAAAGATGTCCCAGTGTGTTGTGTTTTTCTAGAGCATCACACAGCTGACTAATGGCATCCAAGATTGACAATTTTCACATGTAATGAAAAGGTCACTTGAGCCACAGTCTCCAATAACGTCAGATAACCTAAAGTGAGCATAATTGGCGCTGCCCGAATCACATAATATTAGACACTATGTAGGTTAAGAGCATTGCTTGATCACATATCTATCAGTCCACTCTGATGATTGTTTAAGCTGTATTTCTTGTTATTGATCATTATCTCAAAAGCACATTGGGATGGACCTATGTTTTCTATCAAGGACAAAGTTGGTAAAAGGTGCATGTTTTCACCTGCACCAAACTTACATAACACAGCGGCACAGTGAAGTAGTTTCCTTTTGGTGCGTCCTATACTGTACATGATATGGATGGGTGGTAAAGGAGAGGCAAAAATAGAAAAAAAAGACAAACATAGCTTAGATTTAGAAACATACACATTCACAAAAAAACACTGCGCTAGTGGCGTGTGGATTATTCGGCATAGCCACAGCCAATTATGAGGTGAACACAGAACACCAATTATGAGGGCTGACTCTATCAACCAAGTTGAAAATTTTTATTTTTTTGAGCCCTTTAGATATTAATTAGAAGGTCACAGCAAAGCCACAGTAGTTAAAAGTGTTTGTTCTACAGTGAAGTGATAAGAAATCTGGTGATTAATGTTAGTGAAAAAGAGAATCAGTTTACTAGTCTGGTTCTGGATTATCATTTCATTTTCAAACATTTAAAAAATTACTTACTTTAGCATTTTCTCTCTTGCTTTTAAGACCAAAAAAAAACTAAATTTCAGAATATTCTTATTTCAGTTATCTTCATAGAGAAAATATGTCTTCATATTACCAATGAAGAGATATATTTCCCTGATTCAGTGAGTTAAAAAAATGTTCCACTTGCCATGCCTGCCTGAGATAACTACCTGAATTATGGAAGCCACACAGCTCTTCACCCAGCCCTGTCTCTTCCTTATTTGAATGGAAGCTAAGTCGGCAAGGCTTTACAGTGTTTCACAACAAGGTTTCATTAGTAAGTGCTTGTATTTGCAATGCATGGCTAAACATTTGCTTGGAATGCAAAGCAAAGAGAAAATATCACTCTGTCTGTTGTTTAGGCATTCACATTTGTTGAGTCTATTTATAGGCAATGGACTGTCTAAAATAAATTTATCTAAAGTGCATTGTCTATTCTTGCCACGAGATGAGATTGTGCAACATTCTGGAAAGATTATGAATTAAAATGTCCCACTTTGCAAGTTGTACCAATTATGAATCATATTTAGGATCTTTACATGATGGCTGAATGCATAGTGATGATTCTTTGATATTTTAGATTTAACTGGAATAAACAAGGAAGAAATCTTGGAAAAAAGACACATATTGCAGCTTGGACTCAAACGTTGGGCAGCATAGTCCACATTATCCTCTTTATTTATCATCTGAAGCCTCTAAAAAGGCTAGGCTATCTAATGGATGACATTATTTAGCACTCTTCCATATGGTAAGCATTTCACTTGATCACTGGCATTGATGCTCACCCTGTTATTGCAGTCTAGGGCCCCTAAGATGGTGGGGAATCTGTAGGCAATGCAAATGCTCACTTCAGAGTAAACATGTGGCTGAAAGGGATGTCAGACAGCCAAAGTGCTGTAGTAACCACTGACATGCTCACACCGTACAGCTCTAATTAAGCGATGGCAGAGCAGTTCGGTAATTACAGTCAGCGGTGCTCTGAGCGTGACTTTGGAAACAAGTAGAGTCTCTGCCTTCAATTGTGGGGCACCATTTTAATTGCAGGTGGTCACATACTGTAATAAAAAGATATGGCTTTTTGTCAGCTAATACACTATTCATTAACCATACATACATGGGCCTATTAAGAGTAATATATAATTAAATGATGTGAAGGCTGTAGTGAACCCAAGGCCTACAGTATGACTGCAGTGTCAAGGAAGAAGTAAAAAACTCAAATGTATAATAAATGTTATTAATATCACTTCTTCGGCTAATACAATATCAACATTTGATCTAATATAACCCAGAGGAATAATTAGATTGGCATGCAATCAGCATGAGTGTTTTCCTGGTTAACATAAGAACATTAGTAAGCTAAAAAATATTAAGCCAAAACGGCCAGGACAGATATATTCATTTAGTGATGTAGGAATGCCTTCATTCAATTGAACTGCATGTATTTGAATTGCAGATATATAATTTTAAAACTGCATGGAACGTTGTGTCCGCTATAAAAGTCAATTAAAGTTGAACAAGCTTCATGCAATGTAAAACAACACAGATAAACGTCCTTGGAATGCTCTTATGCTTCAACATGTGCGCTTTCGCTAATTTCCCTCACGAGATTAGCTAAGCGTTTTTTGGTGTTCATGTGTGTGAGGAGAAAGCTGGCACACATGGAGGACTTTTACTGAGACAATGTGCATACAATTACAAGCAATTTATTCAATATGCTAGAGATCAAATAAAGACTGAGGTACTTATCGCATAAAATACTCTAGCAAGGGTTGTCCTTGAGAAGGAGTAAACATTGAAATTAGCCCCTTGGTGATTGTTACATGTTCAGATTTTTAATACTGTGGCTAAAAACAATAAACAAACTTGAGTTTAATGTGCTTGTAAAATAAAAACAATATTTGTGGGAGTGCTTTTGACCAAACCGCACTGGCAAAAACAACTATGATCCCCATTTTGCTCAATGACATCAACTCTCAAATGGTTGCTATTGCTCTAGTTGAACATTGAAAACACAGAAAGAGAGACATCTTAGCAGGGACTCCCTGCCTATCCCTGTAATTCCAGTAATATTAAGTTGGTTCAGTCAGACTTCTTTCTTGTCAGGAAGAACAACACAATCCACCATGTCATTTCAGGACATAGAAATCATTAATTTCTTTGTCCCATCCCATTAAATCAACTTTAGCTTGTTTGAAATTATTCCTTTTCCATAGTCTTTACTATTTTTGGCTGTGGGTTTTGCTTATTTTTCAAATGTTTGAATCACCAGATGCTTTTATACAATGGCATATGAGGGCCTCTGTAGGTATTTTTTACATGTATTTAAAATACAGAGCCAGGGGAGGGTGTAATTTTTCAAGACATAAGAGACGTAAGAGATTATTTTTTTTTGTAGATTTAGCACTTTAACCTCAGAGAATACCTAACTTTTTTTAAATTTAAGACTTTAATCAGAATTCAGATGTTTCTTTCGTGGAATATTACTCCCCTCCCCCTGTTCCGTATTCTATTTTTTAATTAATGGGAGACAAATGTAGAAATATTTTGCCAATTAAATGTATTCAGCTAGAAAGAAGAAAATTAAGCATACAGTATTTTGGAACTTTACAATCCTATTACTAGAGGTGTGTGGGGGGAATCAATATGACATAGTAACGTATATTTCCCATGGCAATACTGTATCGATACAGTCGCCAAGTAGGTATCTATTATTATATACTGTGTGTGTTGGTCGGTTTGTCTGCATGACAATCTCATTTTGCAGCAATACACGGGAAGTGAGATGAACAAAAAGAGAAATGTATATGTTGATCTAAAAGTTTCCTTTTGGGGACATCATTTGGGAAATTGGAAAAGATTTGAAGTCGTAAAAAAAGGTAATAAACTGCAATATATTGCAGACTATTGCAATATGTTTAAAATAGAGGTACAGTGCCAATAAGTTTTGACGTGCTTTCTCATTTGGGAAAGTCACCACTCACCATTCAGTTAAAAAATACAGACATATGAGTTTTGGTCCATATTGCTCAGCCCTGATTAAAATTATGGACAATAAAAGGTACAGATGTTTTAATAGACCAAACATACTCACATTACCACAGTCACCTCTGGAAACCAATGTTCATCCATTTCTTACTGGGGAGCATGGTGGAGCATGGATCAAGTATGAAAATATATATAGTATTTTGGCAGAGGACACACATACACATACAAGGCTTTAGCTGAGGTATTCATCATCAAATGCAAAGGGTGTGATTATCAGAAGAGATTGTGGTGTTAATGACAGTCGGCCAAGCGAAGAAAAAATGGATTGCATGTTCGCATAAGGAGACCTTTAAAAGAAAGGTGGAAATAACATCCATATTTTCAAAACATTAGTACAAAACACCTGGTAATGCCAGGTGCCAGACAACAAGCAGCTGGGTTGAAGAAGGATATGAGTCAATGACTGGTGGGTATAGTTTAAGTGCTGTGAGAACATGTGAAATGAATATGTTTTGGGAACTTGTATGGTTTTGATATTACAGTCATCAGTAGAATGCATCTACAAAACGGACGTCTAGGTTTAGAAACAAGTAATGCGCAAATGGACAATGCTATGGATTCCTATAATCCCTCCCTTAATCTCAGTATGTCGACCCTATGAGTACAATTTAAAAGACTATTTCATTATTGTCCCTCCAATCCCCATATCCTGTCCTATTACTGCAGCTTGTTTGGGGTAACTGTTGGTTCGTAAAAGTTTGTTTTGTGTGTCTTAGTTTGATTTGTCTGTCCTTCATATCCAACCATTAAGTGCTTAACATCAATTTGCAGATAATTCACAAACTTCAGCTGTGCTTGAAATGTGTTTAACTTTGACTTTAGATATGATAATAGCTGAATGTGGGGGGACAATATCATATCACGTATTGTGTATCTGAGTCACAGAAAATGTTCATTATTCGAAAGCCTGCTCAGTGCAATCACCAGCAGACAGATAGATTAAATTAGAATCTTAATGATGCCTCCAACATTCATTAATTATTATGCTATAACAAGGCTTTGTGTGCCTTCAAGTGCAGTGAAATGACTGAGAATAGCATTTGAGGCTTCCATTTAGCAGCAGAGCAATCAATGACACAACAGTGTTGTACACATTGGGCCACATGTAGTCAGCCAGACATATCGCCACACTGCTGCGGAGGAAAATGCCTGGCTGGTCTATACAATTCCTTAATAGGAGAAAAACGTGCTGTTGTTTATTGGCATTTCTTTAAACCAATCACAATTGTCTTGGGTGGCACTAAGCGCCGGAGGCAGCAACAGTGCCAGTGCAAAATAGCCTGGGGAAGGAACTTGTTTTGGTTGAACATGGATAAGTAGGGAGGCGAGCTCTGGAAATAGAGTCAAGCGAAGAGAATTTTACTCCAAAAAAGATAAATATAATGTTATTGTTGGTGCCAGAGTTTAGAATGCAGACTGGATCACCACCTTCTGCATGCCCCCATTTGTCAGGGGAGCTCCAGCTTGGCAAGGCTTCCGTTTGGCCAGGTTTTTTTTGTTTGTTTTTAACACAACTTGGCTCTCATTTCTCTAATCGTTTAAAGGTTTTCTCCCAGGACCGTGTCGGTGACCCTTTACTAATCCTTTTAACCTTCTCTGGAATATAGATTTCTTCCTGGCTCAGTTACCTGGGATACTCTCCCTGCCTCTGTTTATTTGTACTTTTTTTCTAATTCTATAGCCACACTGCCTCTTTGTTTCCCCTATCTTCTCCCGGCCTACTATTGAATGTGACGTAAGTGTAGTGTGTCATCTAATACAACACATTAATTTAAATCAGTCTGTAATAAAAAGCACTGGTATAATAAAGATCATAGATGACAAGCTGTTTTTCGTTTATATCATGAATCATATAACCTGTAATTACAGAGACACAGAGAGCACAGATGCGGAAGACCTAGAAAAAATAACCAATCAGAGCAGACTGGGCTTTTGTTGGAAGGGGGGCTTTAAGAGAGAGACGCTACACTAGCACATCACAGACACAGGGTTAATACAGGTTTATAACCCATGGGTGGTATGAGAAAGATAAACAGTTTTTGAACAGTAAAGCATGTAAACATGTTCTAGTAGAAACCCAACATCACAGTATGAACCTGAAAATAAGCAAAATAGGTCCCATTTAAATAACATATACAATGTGTTGTCCCACATTATTTAACTTAAACTTCCTCTTCCTGTCAGGTTCCTTAAGCCCCGCTGATCTAAAAAGGTATCTTCACATTTTAGCACATTGGCGTTTTCTCAAGTTGCTTCCCCTGGCCACTCAGAAGTGTTATAACACCTTTCTCATTAATCTCAGCGTATTAGCTTGTTATCTTAATGGCGGCTTAATTAGTTGGTGCTGTAGTAACAGATTGTGCTCAAAATCTGCTATAGAGGCTAAGGCAGAGTTTCAAGGTACAATGTGTGGATTTCAGATGAATGGTAAATGTATTTGCAGGTTGGTGCAGGTGAGGGTTTTTGCTCTCTTCTGCCAGACCAATCCATTTGAAAGGGGTGAAAACTTTAAAAGATATGCAATTTTTTAATTATCTACAAAAATGTAATGAAAATGTCAAAATGTGGGACTTAGTAATACGTAGTAATACAAGGATAACTCACCTTTGTGTACATGTGTAAGACATTGAAAAAAATAACATAATCAATGGTTTCATTTTGATTCCTTCTTCCATATTAATCAGCATTACTCAATACTTCTTGCATACTTCCACTACAATACTGCTACCGGGGGCAATTTCTCATCAGGCAGGTAAAATGGAGCTAGTTAAATTGTATTATATCTGGGGGCAGTGAGGCAAACCATAATTTGAATCCCCTTTGAAAACAAGCAGACATGGCTTAATTGCAGCTTTAGTTCAGACAGAAAAAGAGACTCCATTCCTTCTCTTGCTCAGGGTCTTGTTTGTTGCTGACAAAGGCTGCATCAGTTTTGAAGTAGCACTTTGGCAATGGCAAACAAAGAGTGTTGCTCGGAAGTCGAAAGCAAAACAAACCACAACTCGGAAATTGTAATGACCAAAACTACCACCTACAGTACATTAAATATAATGAAGATTACGTTATCCCCCAAAGAAATATAGCAAGCTAAGCTATAAAAAAGCAGTTAACAATATTGAAGCCATTTCTTTTGCATACATCCCTTCGCACCACATATGCAGCTGTGTGTGGCAATGGCATCACTGATCTTTACTTTTGTTTCAGGACACAGAAGAAAGCTCCACTTTACTAGAGCTTCATAAAAACTCGGGGAAATGTAGCTTGTGTGGACACCAACCATAATATTAATCAATACAAGAGCTAAAACTACTGAAGAGCTATGTGATTTAGCAAACAGTCACGTTACTGAGAAGTAGTAACCTAGTACTAGTACAACTGCCACCTACTAGTAGTAAACTAGTAACCTCGCTGTAGCGCCGTCCTTGCCCAACACTCCTTGTAAAACTAGTTGGATTTAGTGACGCTGTCGACACAGGTTGCTCATTTAGGAAACTTTTTAATTTGACAAAAGGAGCATTCGGCCGGTTTTCATAAAATTAAACAGGATTAAGCTCCTTCCCCAGACTGGCAAAACCAAATTTGACCTTATTTACAATGCTCTAAGTTTTTCTCTTTTTTTAACCTAACGTTTTTATTAGCAAATTGTGTCCATTAGACTGCTATTTTCTTTTCCAGTCTTCCCTTTCTCTCTCTTTTCTCAGTGAAATTATTTGTTGAGTCACCGACAAGTCTATATGTGTGTTTATTGTATGATTTGAGAAATGTCATAGACATAGACATGTAATGTGATGAAGCAACTGACTTATGGTTCGATTAGGGATATTGTTAGTTTACAAAAATTTTAATGTGTGAATTTTAATGTATGCTTACTAGGATTTACATTACACAAGCCTGCTATTTATGTTATTGTGAAAGATTTTGCGCAACTTTTGATGCAAACTAAGTAAAACTAGTTATTTAGGGGCTTCTTTTCTTCAATATCCCTCAAGTAGCTCCTTCCTTTTTTCTTCCCTCTCCATCCATTTTTCCTTCATCTCCTGTCCCTTCAGTTCAAAGTAAAACTTGTTTACTTCCTTCATATCATGCCTCCCATCTTTCCAAATTTCCATCTCTCCCCTACAGTGACCCCTGCACCTTTCTTGGCTTAGCAGCACTCTGCAGCTCCCACACTCCTCCACTCCCATTTTCTCTGAGCATCTCTCTACCATTTTTTTCTGACTGCCGTAATTTAACCTTTTTTTTCTCGCCTGCCTTGTCATTTTCATTCCCTCTGAGCCTCTGTTTTTCTTCCCCTGCGTCCCCTCTCCCTTCCCAGCCTTGCCCTCATTTTCCCCCTTCTTTATTTAAAGACTTGGTGTGGCTCTGATTTCTTTAAATAGCTTGCATTGCCTCCAGCAGGTTGGAACTGCAGCCTGCTTCTGTTAATAACAGCGGACAAAGGTACACACACACACACACACACACACATCAGCTCACTGTAACATGGAAACACTTCTTTTGCACTAGTGACATGATGTGACATGTTTTTGCTAAGAGGAAATTCATAGAAAGTTAGCTTGAAGGTGTGCATGTCTTTTCATGTGGCTGCTAAATAAAAGCCTAGTCTTGTCCATCTTGTATCAAATTCTCTTCTGTTCTACTCTATTCACACAACATGAAAATCAGTCACAATAATAAATTGTAAAGTCCTGGTAATTTAGCAAATTACTTCTGAGTCATTGCCTTGCATAATGAATGCTGCTAATTAACTTTTTTCATTAATTCACCACAAAGGATTAAAAATGGAGCACTGCAGAGCAATGTTTCCAACATACTCAAAGCATATTTTCTTATGAATAAAGTTTTGAGATATACTGGAAAGTGGAGGTGGATGGTGTGACAGCAAAACAAGTACGTCTTTATTTATTGTTTAATTTTTTTATCCATCCATACATCCATCCATCTTCATCCTCTTATCCATTGTCAGGTAGCGGGGGGGCAGCTCCAGCAGGGGACCCCAAACTTCCCTTTCCCGAGCTACATCAACCAGCTCCAACTGGGGGATCCCGAGGCTTTCCCAGGCCAGGGTGGAGATACGATCCCTCCACCTAGTCCTGAGTCTTCCCCGGGGCCTCCTCCCAGCTGGATGTGCCTTGGAACACCTCCCAAGGCAGGTCTCCACGGGGCATCCTTACCAGATGCTCAAACCACTTCAACTGCCTCCTTTTGATGCGAAGGAGCAGCGGCTTTAGTCCGAGTTCTTTGACATATGACTGAGCTTCTCACCCTCTCTCTAATGGAGACACCAGCCACCCTAAAGTGACTGTGCTAAAGTGAATGTAATAGCACCCCTGCTGCACCGATTCTCCAAGCAATCTCCCACTCCATTGTCAACTCACTCGCAAACAAGACCCCAAGGTATTTTAACATCTTCAGTTGGGGTAAGGACTCATTTCCTACCTGGAGCAGGCAATCCATCGGTTTAATGTTTAACTTTACCTAATTCGTTTTACTTTTGCTGCACTGAAAATTTGGTCAAATTGTCACTTTGGCTTTCCCCAGTTTTTTGATGATAAAGGTCCTGTCTGATACCAGCTTCCCTAAATGTCACATTTTCAAAATCAAACCAGTAATAACATGTATGTGCACTTTTACAAGCCAGAAGAGAGCAATGCTTTTGTCATTCAGATTTTGAGCAATTGTAATAAATACGTGAGCTGAAACAAAAACAAGAGCATTCTGTCAAAGGTCTACAAATTGTTGTCACCATCCAGGATAGAAGTGATCTGCTGGTATTTACAGCCAAGGAAGCGGTCACTTACTTGGACTGTACACTAGACAAACTATCAGGGGAGTTTATGGCCCGAAAAATAATCTCTAAAGTAAGCCAAAAGGACAGAGTTCCTGGTAAGACTATTCAGCCTCTTAGATAGTAACATCTTGAAAATCCTGGCCGATGCTCTTGTTTAATGCCATCTGAATATGCCTGTACATCTTGGTACACGGGCACTACTAAAGGCCTAAAAGACAAGAGCTACGCCCCAGTCTATGGGTGCGTAGGACGCAACATGACACAAATATGACAGCAATCGTAACACAAGTTACAAATCTGTCAGAATAAACTGATCAGAGTGACTCCATCCTAGAACACCTCTTCTTCCGGACCATTTCTCCAGTACCTTCCAGCCTTAAACTGTCAAGCACCTCTTACTTTCACTTTAAATCGTCATTAAAAAAATGATTATCAAAACCATAAAAAAAAAATAAAAAACATTCTTGAAGTTAATGAATCCTATGAAAATTACCATGAATATTGTACTGTCTGTTTGTGTGTCTGCTTGTGTGTCTGGAAATGTAGCCCTTTTTATTGCATTTTTGATCTGTTTTACTTGTTTGTTTTTGATTATTAGACCCCTAATGACCCCTTTCTCCTCAATGTTTAATCCATTTGGTTTTATTCACCATCCATCCTAAGGACCACAATGGAAACAAGCCTTTGGGCTTCATTGTGTTTTCATCCATTTTAACACATCTTGGTTGTTGTTCAATACAGTGTTCAATCAATCAATGCATTTATATTTAAGTCACAGTCTTCTGAGGCTTTTTTGTGTTTAACCTGGTAGCAACTTCAATGATATCCCCTGAAGCTTTTGTCCCAGTTTTGTGTCTGACTACCTCTGGCAAATGCTTATTTGTTATGTTTTCCCTGGAAACAGCGTAACTGAAAGGCATGATTGACAGCCTGGGTTGTCAATATGTCAACAAAAGCAATGTTGTTGCTTTCCCTCCGGTGAGAAGGTTAGAACAATTGTATATTTCATCTGTAGCTTGTGCACTATTGAATTTATTTGGTTATGTGTAACTTCCCAATCAATTCAACAACATTATGTAAACAGTATTATTTTGAGTCTCTTGCATCACAGTGTCACTGACTGTGGGAAAAGAAAAAAGCCAGAATGAAGTCAAATATAAAGCGCACAACAAAATAATTCTCATTATTAAAAAGTGACACCTTAACCTTTTTCAAATGCTTTTCAGACCAGTAGCTTGTGGTAGCTAATAGCCCTGCAAATAGCCCTCCGTGATATGCGGAATTGAAATTTGTTGTACAAATTAGACAAATAAAAATTACTGTGTTTACTAGTGAGCTTTAGAGGTGTTGGAAGGCATATTCTGTTACCTTTGGATGGAGAACCCAGTTGTCAAGCTTGTGTCGAACATGGTCCATATAGTATGGCCACTATATATAGTTTAAATATATTCCATGCTTTGGAAGCCACCATTCTAATAAATAAATCACCGATCTGCTAGTATTCTATTCAAATCAACGTTCCTTAATACAACATAAAACTATACAATGAATTATTAGCTAATCCACTGTGCACATTTTGAGATGATTAATATTTAGAGGAACATATCTCTGATAATAATATATTATTACCCGTAATATACAAAAAAAGCACACATTACAGCATGTTTTATGCTTTTTAAACTCATGTCTTAATTGAAAAGTCCATGGCGTCAGCAAAATCAGACTTGTAATTTGTTAAGTATCCTTTTGGCTCTCGGCATGTTAAAAAATGTATATGATAAAAAAAATTTAAAAAAAACACTGTCAAGCAGCCTGAGCCCGTACTTGGTGCAAAGTGAGATTCACTGCAGGCAAATGTCGTTAACCAACATTCCTGTTTTATTTCAACGTTCGTTCCTCGGAGGACGGCAGGTAATCCACAGCTGAGATGGAGTCTGTTCTTCTGACTGATCTCATGTCTCTTGCAGGGTAGAGGCATCTGTCTTCATTAACAATCACTAAAAATTGTTACTCTGAGTCCACTACTTTTTCCCATGTGACCTGTTACACAACATGTGTTTGGTTATAGCATAAAATTTCAGAAACATGAGAATTACATTACACACTTATATGGTGTAAATAAAAACACCTACACACGCTGTACAACTGTACAGGACGGTACAGCGTGCACAAGTCATTTCTGGAAGCTGCCTGACACTGTGCAGTGTTTTATGGCCATAAGCACACTTTTTAAAGCATGCAAGCGTTTTCCTTTTTGTGTGAAATTATCTCATCCAGATTGCTGCTAATTTAAAGCCACTATATGGCTACATAAATTCTTGCTATATCCATTTTGATTCTTAAATAGCTGAGCAAAACCTGTTAATGTAAGCATTTCAGTTTCCATCCATAGCTGTAACCTTAATTTATACAAGTTTCTTATTGAGCACAACAAAATATAAACAATCCAAAATGCGTGTAAATCTCATATTTTGTTATTAGGCCATGCTGTCAATCATTGGCTTTTGCATCAAAAGCATCACAACATCAAAGAAGCATAATTTAAGACACCTTGAAAAAAGGCTTCTTGCAACATGTATCAGGAATTTCAATTGTAAAAGAAATAACACATTCCATATATAAATATACTTTTCTACAAAACAAAACACACCCCCAGTGCTTTTGGTGCTTACGTCCTAGTTGGTCTGCTATGACCAGTAGCCTATCGGGGCTAATGATAGTTACCGTTAGCAAACTGTAGTTAGATGTGTCTGTGAAACTGGCATGAAAGAGTCAATTCACACACGTAATGATTCCCCTCTACTTGCGTCCATTTTAGCATTTTTCGTTGTCCTGTGTTTTGTTTATTCCCTTAATTTCCCGGAGCGGAGTGTATGACCTTATCACTGGTTAGCACTGTGGGACTTGTAATCCAATTAGCTATCATACCATGCTCAAATGTTTATGTCAACAACAATAAAATACAGTTTAGAGTCGTTTAACCATGTCTAACTAATAACATTGTAAGTCAGATCATGTGCTAACTAAGTTATTTGCCGCACCTAAGTGTACACAGAAGAATAAGTGATAGGCTGTAATTAAAAGCTTAGTCAAGCCTGGATATAATACTGAAAGTGATGGGTAGACGGGTTTTGTAATTTTAGTTTGTCTTCTAATTTCATACTGGACAGGCATTAACTAGCAGTTTATGTAACAGAACAGAGCAATTTAGCGTCCAGTAAGGTAGAAGATTGTGGTGCCAACTTTATTTCAATTATGAATGTTCATGTAATATCAAAGCATAATTATAGCAATTTTACACTTCACCTCCGATCTCCTTACTCCGTTAGTGTCCTCTTTCACCCTTGAAGGGTTTCCTTGAAGAATTCCCTGCACTTTAGGTTTCGACACAGCTGGGGAGCCTTGGCTTGTTTCCAGAACTGGCAAAGTAGCCTGGAGTGTTTCAACCCTGCACGCGCAACCCTGTGATGTATCAACTGTCAATACGGGCAGATCCAATATAAAAAAGTAAATGTTTTGCTGGGAGAAGGGAAAAAGCTACTTTCACTTTGAGACATCACCAAAAGGTCACAATAATTTCATTAGCAAAGTAGCTGTAATCTCTCAATATAAAAGTATACATTTTGACAGGGTCGAGCACCATGATTAGCATACTTATAGCACAGTTGAGGCTTGAGTATACTTCATGCAGAACTAAAAATAAATTATAAACTAAACTAGGATTTTGACAGTTTCCCACTGGCCGGGCACAGTATATCCATTCAGATAACACCTCAAGCCACAATGCTACCAGCAAATTAACTGCACACCCATTTATTTAGTCTTAATGCTGTCCGGTGAGCACTGATTACAGACCAGCAATTGCCATCATGCTGTTGTGCTATGCTGGCCAAATTAAACTGCATGGATCAATGCCGGTCTGGAGGAGGCATCATGTATATACAGTGTTCAGACCAGAGGATCGGCTCCAAACATTTCTCATTGCCTGGTTGACTGTTCCTATTTGTTTTAGGATGTCACCCATACCCAACAGCAACACAAACTGACAGCCAAGGTGAAAAGACGCATGTATGCTACAATAAAAAAAATGTAAAATTGTCACATCCAATATGGTTGCTTTGCTTCTCCCACTTGTTTACAACACACTTGTCATGACTAAATTAAAGGAATCTCCCTGAATGCCAATCAAGTGTTTGGCATTGTTGCTGTAGTTTCCTGTTTTTGCCAGTTTCCGGTGGAACCACAGACCTGTAGAAGCACCAGAATGATGACAACCGCCCCAAGTCAATAATCCAAGTTTTGATTTGCTATTTTAGTGTGACATTTTTTTTTTTTACTGTAATGCAGCCTTTAAAACCAAGAAGAGACAATGCATGTGTCATATACATATATCATTTAAGACAATAACTACCTTCATATATCAGTGTCAATACACTATTGATATATTGCCCAGCCTTACATGAAATGCAGTTGGGATCTCAGATCTCAGATACCATCATTTAGTTCAGCTTCCTTTGTGTACCCATACATTGTCATTCTGACAATACCTGCAGACCTGCAGCTAAGATTGTTTGTAAAAAGGCTCCACTAAAAAGTTTTGCGTATTACCCACTATGATTGAATTTCAAAACAGTTGTAAAGTGGTTCTACTCCCCTATGACAAAAAGCAGCTACCGTACGGAGAATCCAACATTATAGAAGGTGCTACTTCATGTCAGTTAAAAAACATGGACACAATTTCACTAACCAAAACAAGAAATATGCCACAGAATCTACACAAATTATTTTTGATGGTAACTGCATCCTTGTGCTCCAAGAGCTACCTTTTGGCGAGACAACACTGTCAATATTTGAGAATTCTCAAAACCCCAGTCTTCTTTCAAGCAAATGTAACTGTTTGAATGCAAATTTAATGGTAGTCCACGATAGAGATGGTTATCTTTATATTGCTCTATTCTGCCATTTACAAAAATATTTCTATCCAAAATAAAATCAAGGGCATTTAAAAAAATGGATGGCCCTGTATTATATGTTATTTTGCGTTTCTTTAGGGGCCACAGGTGTTTGGTTATACAGCTAACAGCTGGTTTTCTCCCTCTGGTTACAAAAGGTGGGCACATTCAATACAGGAGTAAAACACAATTTGTGAGCTGTGTCATTAATGAAAAATGGAAAGCGAGACCTCTCTTTGTCTGGCACTAACTACGATGATGAAAAAACGGTTCGAAACAACCTTAAAATAATCTAATGCACAGATGATTGACAATTTTAACGCTAATTCCAATTTCTCCAGTATTATTTAGTTTTAGACATGACAAGGTATAAACATTCTAGTTCTGTCTAACCAAGACCTCTGTAAAATGAAAATGGTTATTTGGTTTTATTAAGGACATGATTTTGGAGTGTGTTTATGAAGCATTCTATCAATAGCAAAGAAGTCAACTCAGCCCTTTGTCCAAGCTTTCAACATCTTCCATTAGGGGGAACTTGTCACAGCAGCTTCATTAATTGATTTTAAGAGAAAACTCTTAGCTTGGAACCATGCGTACGATTTAGTAGAACTTCTAGCGATACGGCGAGATACTTTGTGATCATGGTCCTGCTCTCTTGTTGAGTGGACTATTATAAAGAAAATTGTCACTAGATGCTGAAAATGTGAAGGACAAAGACCAAAGACCATACAAACTTCATCCGCCGGCAAAAAAAAAAAAAAAAAGGATGGCTAAATTCTCTGTTCATGATCATCTCTCATGAAGTAACATTTCAAAACGAAGAATATGTCACATCAAAATCCACACTAAATCTGGAGTTCCTTTTTGAACACTGCATCATGTTCCAACTGCCATTCGCTCTGAATGAGTCTACAAAGAGAAGTCATAATCCTCTCAAGCCATCTGAAGAGGCCTCATCATCATACTGTGGATGATTATGGCACTGGGGGGGGGGGCATTTGTCAATACCCAGTGCTTTTCTAATTAGAAGAACAAGTCCAAATCTGTCATTTAATCAAATGGCTACTGATGCTTCAATCATCTATTACAAGTAACTCATTTAGTTCTCACACTAAGGATATGGAAAATATTGTGATGCCATTTCAGACTTGAGGCAGAATAATGCAAGTCATCAATGAAATAAATGGATGTCTCAATTCATAATCATTCTAAGCTTGTGTTATCCGAGCATTTTCTTTTAAACAACATTTTCTGAAAGGCGTTGGTATAGAGGCCAGAGATGCTGCTATGGAGATTGAAAATGTTTATTTTTTTTAAATGTGGGGTGTTTGTTTTCACAAAAACACACTTGGTTTTGTCTGGATAAGAGGCTAAATAATAGAGGATAAGAGTGCTATATGTACTAGTTTTATGGAAGTCGCCATTCAAAATGATAATTATTTTTAAGTGTTGTGAATGAATGGCACCATCTAACAATTAAGCAGTAATTTAAAGTATTCCATTATATCCATTTACCCAACACATAAGAATAATGCATGCACACAATAATGTTGTTTATCTTTAAGCTGTTACGGCCAATAGAACTTCCCAAAAATATTTCCGACTTAATGCACTGTTTGCTTGGCTACATTAGAACAAGTGTATGAGTACTTAAAAGGTGCTGGTGTGAAAGGGTGAAAGGGCGCTTGCACGACGATTGCTGAATTAAACATTGATTAAACAGTGAGAGAGGAGGCAAAAGTGTTTTGTACTTACATGGTTTGAAGTGATAAAGTCAGAAAAGTGTGGGAAATGTAGAATGGGTGTTAAAAAATAGAACAGCCCAAGGGCACTTGGTATTGTGTCTGTATAGTTTGTAAAATACGTGTTTCTTCACTGAGAAAATAAGAAGGATATGTAGAAATTGGGTATCTTGACAAATTCTGATGTAAATTGTAGAAAACCGCTGGGCCAAACATAGTTAGAGTGATCAGTATGAGTAAGCAGCACTCCCTCTTGGTCTGCAGTAGAGAGTCTGGATCAATACAAGAGAGAGCTGTATCAAGAAAAACTAATTGTGGAGGTGGAGGTCAGGCAGTTCACTTATTCTTAAAAAAATTGCACTTTTTAAAGTGCTTTAAAATGTGCAGAGAAAGTTCTGTACAGCGGGAGACCCCTTCAAAAACACATTGTACCAAGTGACTGTTCGATTGTCTAACTGCTGTGTCAGTAAAAATATGAAAGGCCAGTTGAAGTCTTCAGGCGTTAAAGCCAAAATGATTTAGAAGTTTTTAGACTTTTTTACAGAAGGTGGTCACTCAGTTTTTTTTGTCTAACACAAGCCAGGGGCCATTTGTGGGTGCTTTGTGTTTTGATTGCTCTCCTTGGACCTTTTTACATTTTTTTTTACATTACAAGTCCAGAGAGGGGAAGTAACTGAGTAATGAGTAAAAAACTGTGCTTGAGTAGATTTTTCAGATTTTTTCACTTTACTATTTGTTTGTGGCGACTTTTCACTTTGACGCCTTACATTTTAACAAAAATATCGGTACTTTCTACTCCTTACCTTAAAAAAAAACATTGTCCCGTTCCTTAAGTTTTGTAGAAGAGGTTGTCGTCATGTCAGAAATTAGCGCTGTCACGCGCCTCACACCGCAGATGGGTGCTCGTGCCACACAGAGAAGAAAGTGAGAGTAAAGAAAAAAACTAGCTGTCCCGGAGGATAATCAGTTGAGATTGTGTGTGTGCGTCTTTGAGGACTGTAAATCGCATAACCTATGTTGTCAGTTTATTTAAGCCTTTGGTTGTGTTGACCTATAGTTCTTGCACATTTAAAGTAAGTTAGCCAGTGATTTTTTTGTTTGTGTTCTTCACCCGTTAGCTAGATTGCACGTTGCATTAACAGAGAGAAGTTGTCTCCATCCTTGTTTTAATAAACACACCTGGGGCCAAGTTGGAAACCAGAATCAGCTTTAAATGTAGTCCTAGTTTAGTCCTCACTTACAAGTTTCCAATAATTTTCGTTGGAGTCACCGTTTTTGTTCAATACCATATTGAATTTAATTGGATAGGACTATACTGTACTTTGCACTTCAATCACCACTAAGACGACTCAACAGATTTGGCATTCTTCATTTGTTCGTGGCAAATCCGCGCGTCTTGAAGGCGCTAAAGTTAGCACGTAGTATGGATGATTGAAAATGAAAGGACAGAGATACCAGATATTTTGCAGACAAGAAGCAAGACATTCCCGATCATCCTCGGCCTTATCTGAGAGAGATGTCTGAGATAGTAGGCATCAAGAATGACTTCTAGCCAATGTGCCGGGGAACTTCCTAATCAATGTCTGTTTAGTAATTCATATTTTATCCTTTATTTTCTTTCCAGAAGCCATATTTGAGAACACACACACATACACACACATGTAGATTCCTATAAATTTGATAAAAATAGAGGGGAAGATTAAAAAAGAGAAACTAAATCTGAATTCTCACAGAGTCCTAATTAAAATCATATCTAATATCATTTGGAACATACCCAACAAAGTCCAATAAAAACTCTCTCAAGTTATATATGAGTGAATAACATAGTGCTTCTACCAGCCTGCATGTCCATGGTCCTTCGAATCCAATCACATCAGCTGGGTTTTATGGGTTAGCGGGGAAATGGCATAATCATCTGTAGACATTAAGCTATCATACCCTTCTCACACTTAAATTGAATTTTTTGAATCGAGATTCAATTTGTCATATGAAATTCAGGTTTCATTAGATTCCAACTGACCCCTCTTTGGCTTGCTGAGTGGACGAGGGGTGATATTAAAAACAAAACACAATTTCCTTTTTTTTTACGTGTGGGTGTTTGCGGATGAAGATGGAGAAGGTACCTGTCTGTTCTGATTTAGTCAATGAAATCCCATTTGAAACTATATTGTGTATTAGAGGAGAGCTGCTAAATGATAACAAGCTGTTCCTCTGAACCAGGAGTTTAATCACAAAGCTATACAATTTCAAGCCCGCCATCTATATAAAACCCACTGCCTCAAGTTTCAACTGGGGGAAGATTAAAAAGTAAACTAAAACCCTTCAGTCTTTATTGAAAACCAGGGCTCATTAAGCCTCCATAGATCGTTTTATTTCCGAGGCCATAACGCCATGGAGAAAACACAAATTGATATCACTTAAAGTTACTACAACGAGTTTTTAATTGGTTATTCGTCTCAGTGTAACACCGATTACAGTGTTGGGCAAGCTACTTCCAACATGTGACACATTTGAGAGTAATAAGTTATGTTACTATATGTCTGTCTCTGAAGTGTGATGTTTACACTACTTTTGCATTACTTTTGAGTTAACGGAAGTTTGACTTGGCAGCTAGCTTGTAAATTTCACCACCCAATCAATAAAGTCTCCTCTTTATCCACTTTAATACATCATAGATTATTAATGATGTTTTGTATAATTAATATGAATATGCAAAGTTACCAAAGCTATAAAAGTAAAACATATATTAGGCCAGCAGGATAAAATTAAAATACTCAATTTAAAGAAACTTAGAGTTGTATTGAAGTATGGCATAGTTACTTTCCACGGTTGATAAAAGGCAATGATATTTCCCTGTAAAGCCTAAACATAATTCCCCACATGTTGATATCGGTCAGGAGCTCGGACACAGTGCTGTCCGCGGTGACGTACCATAACCTGTCGGGACACAGTTGTCTGTACCGTCTCTGGTTCTGGCTCTGACCATGGAAACAGAGACGGGACAGCTCGCTTCAATAGAGCGTAATAACTCCTGAAAGTAGTGTCCATCACGCGAATGTATCAGTCTCTGTAGTCATTGAATACAGCAACAGTAAATAATCCTCACAGCTTTTAAAATAAATAAATAATAGCAATTCCCATCCTCTATAAATGTGTTTGAGTAATTTATCAGACAAGCTTCGAACAAGCAGAAACTTGCGTGGGAGAGTCTGGCTCTACCGGACTCTCATGACTATTTAAGTAAATATTAAAATCTTTTTGCAACCAGTTTTGTTAACTGGGGTTTATTATCTCAAGCATAATATACATTTGTTTAGCAAATTGTCAGAAATAACAGGTACATTCATAGATTTTGGTCAAATAAGGTAACATTAGGGTCATAAGGTCATAGGTCATAAGGGTCATTTCCTGGAAAAACCCTTCAATGGAGGTACTCGGGTGGATCCTCCACGCGGTCTAGGTCGAGCTGTAGTTTAATATCCGTGTGGAAGTTAAACTTTCCAGCTAAAGAGAAGGGCCCAGGGAACCAGGGCTGAGTGGGGCCCTGCTGCAATCAAATTAAGTTTACCAAAGGGATTCTGGCAGCTGCATATCTTTACGATACAAGGGGGTTTTGCTCATGGAAACACTGCCATGCTTATTTCCTCAGGGGGCGCCAACATCAACACAAAATGAATGTTCATTGTAGCAACTTGAAAAAAGGGAAATAAGTCTGGCCATTTGCTACCACAACAACTTGACCCATAAAAAATAATAGCCAAACACCCCCCATGTCGACTTGATTTTAATTAAGAAATGTATACTTTATACTCTTTATACTACCCTGGAAATTAATTTAAACTAGACAATTGTCTTCAAAAAAGTCAATTTTGCAAAAGAAGTGTCATTGCTTTTGGCTTGTATATTGAGCCGCTATCTATACTGTTGATTAGATGAAAATCCTCTACCTTTCAATTCATGGTAACTGACACCGCAGAAGAGGCACCAAACCAGATGTGAAAAATTCCTCGCATTAAAAAGTAGCTGACATGCGATATGAGAGAAGAACATTTTAGCCGGCATGGTGCGTAGTCGTGTCTCCGGGGGTAATCAACAAATCTGTTTAGCCACAAAGGAAACGAGTTACTGTGAGAACCTCCAGGAGAAGCCTTTCAAGACATCAGAGACCTACTGCTAAAAGTTGGATTTAGTTTTCTGTTGAGCCTCCCTTTGTACTGCTACCGCTCCTTTTCAACATTTGAAAGTACAGGAATGATTGAGAGAGAGATTTAAGTCCTCTGGCAAGACTTTTTTTTTCTCCCTTTAAATCAGAAATGCCACTTTGATTTGCCTGCTCGTCTCCTATTCACCTGCTACAGTAATGACACTGATAGAAAAAATGAAATGAGGCCTCCTATTATTTGACCATGAATCCTATTGATTAATCAATCTTTTCACATTCACACACAAATGCAAATGTCAGAGGCTGTTCAAAATGTTTAAAATGTTGCTTGTTATTCCCATATGGAGAGGAGAAATATAAAATGGATTACAGCATACTACCTTTTCTTTTGTTGTAGTCACCAACGCTATTGTACCTTGTCAAGTTGTTATTGTAAGCCTTTAGAATCTGATAGATGCTCCCGGAGGGCTCATTTTTGCTCCACAAGGGTATAATTTAAGATCACGTAAGAGTGAAAGTTGAAATTGCATGTGGCTGGCTTGGCAGTGAATGATCGCAGGCCTCTTATCTGCGAGTGAACTATTTTCAGATCATTTAGTCAATTGGAAGTGTGCATGCTGGTGTGGCTGGTGGACAGATTTACACAATACACAGATGTTTTATTGTGGCTATTTTAACTAGTTATTAAAAGGTATTTCTATGGAGTTTCTGACCATGGGCCTTGTATGCATCTACTTTAACAGCATGCATATGTGCACACCACAAGTACAGGGGGTTGTGTGATGGCTTCAGTTTAGTGTCTTTTGTGGCATCTCTAGCCATGGCATATGAATCGCAGGGACTGTCCTACTGTCAAAATTTAAGTCTTGTAATCCTAGTTTAGTGATAAAGTGGCAAACGGCTCTGCTGCTGTGCTCCTGCCAGTTCCTGTGTGTTGCGGTGCACATCCAGGCAGTTGAGAAAGCGGTAAAGTCACAGGGCTGAATGGTTAACCTAATCCCTATCTTTTTTTTTAAATACATTGAATTGAATCTCAAGCAGCACCAATGAAGTTTAGCATTGATTTCAATGTGCTAAATGTTGTGATTTTAGTTTACATTGTCTTTATATATATATAAAATGTGTGGTTATTATAATTATTCGCAACCGCGGTGTCACTATGATTACATAACTGCAAAAAATGTTGCAATATGTGCAGTGAGCCTGTCTCCACAGTCATCGACAGTACTGACAGATGAAGGTACCATGTCTTAAGAAACTTGTTGTTTTCTTAACTCACTCAAAATCAGACATTCTCTAAATTTAAGTCCTGTAACTTCTGTAGTTTTTAAAAGGTACACTTCCACATGGAATGCTTTTTGTTGCATTGACAGACAGCTGAAAAAAACCCAAAAGCTTTTGTTTGGCCTTCCAGAATGGTCACTCTTTCATGTCACGTAAAATGCTATGAATAGCACTCCTTTCACATCCT
This sequence comes from Etheostoma cragini, assembly GCF_013103735.1. Lineage (NCBI taxonomy): Eukaryota > Metazoa > Chordata > Actinopteri > Perciformes > Percidae > Etheostoma > Etheostoma cragini. The sequence goes on from NC_048430.1 coordinate 4,538,287, forward strand.
TCCACCGGATGGATATCAGACTTTGGCCCAGGCCGAGGTCTAGTCTTTCAGTGTGTTACGCTGGAAGGCTTGACCTCAGCCGGGCCATCAGATACTGTCAAGCTGGCGAGCTGGGTCGCATTGCTAACATGGCAGTCTAACTCGCAACAGCTCGCACCAGTGATAGGTGACCTCACAGCATCACCAAACCAAAAGACCAACACAACCAGGGCCTTGGTCTGAGGTCAGAGCAGGCAAGCTGGCCTTGTATCTCAAATCTTTAACTCAACATTAGACGTGTGCAATACAAAAATAATAATTGACCAAGATGCAATACTCTAGTTTACATACAAAATACATACCGCATATCCCAGCACTATTTTTATATACATTTTCGTTTAAACTGTTGTATGTATTTTTACACAATCTCTATGTGTAATATATATTGACACACATTTTAGCATAATAGATATATTCATGTTTTACATACTTCTCATTCTTTAGTTTACATATTTCTCATTATGCTTTATTTTTTATTCATATTGCATATGTACAAACCAAGTTTATTGATTGATTGAGTTATTGATTGTATCACTTATGTTATTCTAGTAATTTTCTGCTCTATTTTATCAAGTGATGTAACAAGTGGTATGAGTGTCGAATTAAATGATAACAATGCTTGTTGGATTACTCCAAAAGTCTTCTGTGGCAGAACTCTGGTTAGAAAAGTTAAAATAGTGTTTAAGTATTAAACTTTTGGGGGAGAAATTCAGAGAAATGGCCAAATTGGGACTTGTTTTTGATATTCTCTTAGTGGTTAATAACTCGCAGTACAGTACAGATTGTCTTTTAAGTGGAGTTTACAATGCTGACTGGACTCAAAAGAGAAGAAACTGATTCTCAAAGTAATACTTCAGGCATCTGCTCCAATGCTTCCAAAATATTTTAAACCCTTTTTTGCAACAGAAAGAGCCTTTCACTGTATCATTTCCTTAACAAATGTGTGCTTTAAGAAAGCCATGATAGTTGCCGAACTCTGAAGTGCTAAAAAAAGTGGGACCTCTCTGTGGTCAGAATAATGGGGAAACTGCACTGATAAATATTAAACATTCTCTAATGAAAGAAGATCAAAAAGCCTGAGCTGAAGACGAGCAGAGCCGACACATCTTTTCCATAAATAAAACATGAGATACTGCAGGCTTCTATACTCCCAACCCAATTTAAGAGAAAAAAAAATAAACACATATGGTGGGACATAACATTGCACTGCACTCCCAGGTTATCTCACAGCAGGGTAAATTGATGAAGGAAACCCTAAAGATGATGAAAAGGTATTTTTTCCAGTTAGAAGAAAGAAAGTACTTTGTTACATTTATAGCAGGGAACAGTAAATGTAATTCGGAGGCCTAAAGGTTTTTTTAATTTTGCTAATCAAAGTGTGTGTATGTGTGATATGTCATTCCAAGGTGAAATCGGCATGCAGCAGAATTGAACACCTACAGAGAGAATTCTGTGAATCTGTGAATACGGCAATTATGATTCCCCCCCCCGCACCTCTTCCTAGGAATTCCATGTTTAATGTTTGCATGTACTTTTAATGATTGTAGCTTAATAAGAGTCAGACTTATTTACTGCATAACACCATTATGATGTCAAGTTTGATGCAATATTTACTTTTGTGCTCCAGTATTTGTTTTCCTGTAACTATTCCCTTTTTTAAACATTGTACAAAATGAAATGTTAAAGCAGCCTGTCTGGTGAGTTAAACAATCATCGCCACCACTTCATTTTTTTAATCTTTTTTTGAATACTGAATATAAGACACCCAATTTGGTTTTAACAGTCTCTCAATAGGTGTAAGCTAGGTTTTTTCCATGAATGGCATAACACTAACCACACAGCCTTGTGGATGAAGACCAACTAAAACAGTTAGCAAATAATGACAATGATGAAGGGTCAAAGCTATATAAAAATAAGGCAATTTTGTATCTTTTTCAGGAACATTTTGCAGGTTAACTGCACCTCTAAACTTCTGCTGATGTTTTAAATACTAATAAATATGGTTCCGATACCAGTTCCTAAACAATACTTTAAGATACCAATTTTATAAAATCCATTTTTACAAAAATAAATTACAACATTTTACATTACGCTCCATTACAACTAGGCTATGTGACACACACTGTGATCAAGTTTCTCAAAAGACAACACAGTTGGAGCTCCTGCATGCCTCCTTGACGTGTAATGTTAGGCAACCATCAAATACATTAAGTATTGGTAAAAACATTATGCATGTTTATTGGTTGACCGACGCTGATGAAATGTAATCCTTAGGTAGTGAAATTGGGAATTGAATGATGATGAAGTCTTTACTTTAAAATGTATAACTTCAGAAACTGGAGTAATCAAATTAGTGTAACTATATGGTGCTAACGGTGGTCTTCTGTGAACAAAGCAATGTCTTTTTCCCCAAATCAAACAGAAAACGTGGACAAGACTGACTTTAACACCTACCCAGACCCAGCTTTAACATCTCCATCCAGACACAGCACACCACCAGACGCCCTTACTCCCATGCAACACAAAAAAAATGTTTTCACACAACAGAGAGTTTGTCTCTCCCCAGAGCGTTGTTCTCTCGTACCAAAGCAGCTGACCCAGCCAGAGTGGCCATGTGGGTGAAGACCTCTGTTTTGTCTTTCTATGTGATGATGCATTGGTCAACCACTGTGTCTTTGGTTCTGCTAGACTGTTGATATGTTGGACACCTTTCAATCTGCTGCAAAAGTGCAGAAAAATGGTTACTATTTACTACTGGCCATGGTCAGCTTCTTTTAGCTTCATTTAGCCGTTTTCTGTCAGTAGTGCTCTTTATCTGGTCGCCTTTTATTATTTATATATTGTCATCTCCAGATTAACTGCATGCCAAGCATTGTCATGTTGATTGACATGTTCTCACCAACATTGACTCTCTGCAGCATCTAGAAATCTGTCATTATCATGTCTCTGTCAAGACGGCCTTTCAATTCATATCTTTTCCACACAGCCTTGCTGAATATTACAGTATGGAAATCAGAATCCTTACTCTATAGCCTAGTAGTAACACTGAAATATTCATAATACCATTCATTCAAAGCCATTCTTTTACTTTAGTATACAACAATGAGTCGCTTTGGTTGGATAATAGTTATACTATGATTCATTATTACAGTATTGACTAAATGAAACTGTGGTGTTCAGTGTTGCAAACACATAGGGACAACAGAAAAACAAACATTTGGATGTTGGATTTTGGAAATTATACAAATCTGTACTTATGGACGATGAGAGGACATGGTCAAAAATAGCATGATTCATACACTACATGTCAAACTGTTACAGCAACAACACCTATTAAAATTAACAAACGCTTGCATTTCCGCAAGGGAAATTCCTCCAGCAACTGGAAGTCCATCATCAGGCTTCACAGTCTGTTGCTACAGCAACCACTCAGCCCCAGCATGCGCTAATGTCACTTTGCCCCTGCTCGATTCTTATCTCTCCAACCTTAACATGCCGAAGAGGATGTCTGTGAAACTGGTGGTATTGCTTAAGGTTCACAATGAAGTGCAGGTTTGAAGCCAGTGAAGTAGCAGCCCCTGGGCTGCTTGTCCGTCCCCTGAGGTGCAAGTGCTGCCTAACTGTTTACAGACATCATTCAACATGGACTACTGTCACCAAAGAAGCCAGTTCTTGCTTTGGAGATGTGTAAACTGGCATGCAATACACAAGGACATTTATCTCTGCACTGCAACTTCTCATATGCTGCCAAGCTGGACCAAAAGTAAAAATGCACTAAGTGAGAAAGATCCAAACTAACCCATTGTGTGAGAGAGGAATGTCTGTGCAGTCTTTCCAAGTTAAAGCCACAAATGCGGGATTGTGTAGCTCAACCTGCAAGTTGCATACTTTCAAATATCAAATTTTAAACCATAATGTTAATGCCTTTTACAGCATGCAATTTTGTATATATTTATACACTGTACACATACAGAGTAAATAGACATACAGTATATATATATATATATATATATAGCATTTGTTTGAGGGTTCATATGACCCATTTTCCCAGTTAATTATTTCCACTTGACTTAATGAAGTGTATTAACCACCTGGCTACATAGAAGAGAGCACCACGTCCTCAGGATTGAGTACCACTGAGAGTACCACTAAAGCACTTATCAAACATGAGTCATTATGGCCTTGGTTGATGCAGATTCCTGTTCTTCTCACACACAATATCTGGTAAGGAATAGTCAAGGAATTGAACATTTCATTGAAATTAGGAGCTTTAGTGTTTAGGTCGAAAGAAAACCTTCATGTTCGCCACCCATGATTACACACTGTGAAGAGCAAGGTTTTGCATCATGCCTTTGCAAAAATACCAGCTTGCAAATGGCACTGCGACTTTGTGTTCAGTTGCCATTGTTGTGTTAGTTTTCAAAGGATTAGGGTTAGTTATTTCTGCATATTATTACTAAAATGAAATCAGGTCATATCTCAGCTGAATGGGACATTTGTCTCTGTGGTTCCAAATGAAACCTTTCAAAGTAACAGTTTGATAATATACAAGCTAAACTGAATTGCTACGTCAGAGGCAATAAACAAAATCCAAAAATGGGAGTTAAGTTTTGTTCAGGTACAAGGATGAAACTAAGTCTGATAAGGGTAATTTAAGAAATTTCAGATTTTAGTGGAATCTATGAGCTACGGTAAACAGGTGGAAGCAAAAAATAATTACTTTGCTCTTTAGACAGGGGCAACATCCCAATTAAAATAAAACAGGTTAACATAAAATTCCAATCACGCATGTTTAGCAAAAAGCAATTCATAATCAGGCCGCTGTATCTTTAATTGCTTGTCATATAGGTAAGAGGCAACCTGCCTAATTTGTCATGGAAATGATGTGCTCCCTCTCTCTGGTGGGCACAGTGGATGCCAATTACAGCTAAAGCCTCCATGCTATTTGTTTTCCAGCAGTCAAGGAAAGGAAATAGGCCTGGGCTCTTGCCAATCAAATGGACTAAAAGGGTTTTGAGGGCCATATTAATTAATAGTCAGGTAATACTTAGAGGTTGGTTAAAAGGTGACTCATAACACCCTGCAAATGTTCTCTATCTCATCGCATTAACCTGTCAGTCTCCTCATCTGAAAGTCCTGGGGCTCAATCATTACAATTTTTACAATAGTGGGCATGCTTAGTTGTATAATTACATATTGATTTCGAGCTTTGTAGTACCCATCATTATTACCTGTGCCTTTCCCCCGTTTTTTGGCCTTATGGGTAGACTTAGTGGAAGGAAAAGCAGAAGGCATGCAGGGCGACTAATCACTTGAAGCAACAGGAGCACCACCTCCAGGCATAATGTTAACAGTGGATTCCAAAGTGATCATTGAGTATGACTGAGGCAGGTTATCGTAGCTTCTGCACAGATAATTTTCTTCGACAGATCTGAGTTGATGATCCCTGCCATTTAACATTGTGACTGCACCCTCTTACTCTGAATATGAATCAACCCGGTGACACCATATGGGGCTACATTGGAACGGAAAGCCATCATTTCACCCTAAGTCCAAACCTATTGGTGTTTTCATGTCATATCAGGGGTATCATAATCATGAGATCTCAATATGCACAGTGAATTCACGCCATAGTAACAGACTTTTCTCAAAGCTTTGAAATATCCGCCATGGTGCTTCATAATGTGGAAGTGCCTGAGACTCATCCAAATATCAGCTGAAGCCAGTTGTTTAGTGTCATTAAACCCAAATTGAATATACAGTCTTATAGAAAATGCACAGTATTTTAATCATCACACGAACATCTCTATGATCATGCAGCTGCCTTGATAAATGCTCATAAGTCATAAACTTGGCAACCTCTGAAACCATAGCTGACGGTTATTTATCCCCTGAGGACGACAACCAATATGTCTAGGGTTAGGGTGTAGTCAGCATACATCCAGGCCAAGACTTCCTTTTCTGTGCGCCCCACATTGTTCACAGTCCACATAGAGACAGAATCCAGGAGACATTTTTGCTAATCTCTATAAAACAGATCTGCAAATGACTGCAGATAAAAAGAAAAAAATTGATGGGTTCCAAAACTGCATTGTGGCCAATGCTTTCGACCTCTTTTGCAACCAAAACCTGCTCAAATGTGATTGGTCAACACTATGCATTTTACAAACCGAACGCTTTCATAAAGTATTGTCCCATTGCATACAGATTCTGCATTTGTATGCAGATATCTGTTATTAGAGAATCATAAACATGACAACGTTCTGGTCTCTGGTAGGAAATTAAGGCAAACTACATACCAACACATATTTTACTGTGGTCAATAATTTGAAACAAGGAACCTTGTATTTGTAGACTGTAAAAAGTTGTTTGTACATTTTCTGTGGAGGTGCTTGTTTGTATATCTAAACTGTTACAAAAAAAATTAAACAGTCCTGTTGATGCTATTGGTCTGTGTGTCAGTGCATTTATTGTACATAGCCAGACAGATTTAATTTGAAGGTAGAAAAAAAGAGTTTGTTTTGGGTTTTAATAACACTGAAGATATGTCTAGAGGGACAGTAAATTCATCTCCCCCCTGGCTCACCATTTCTTTCCTGATACTCTACTTCTAGCCGTTTATTTGTGTTGCAAGAATTACAAAACAATGTAATTGCATTGGAAATTGTATGTCTATTTTGACAAAGATTCATATTTTTTTTTGCTGTTCAGTTTTAGACAGAGTTGACTGTCAGCACACCGACCAACTCTGGTCTTGTAGCTCTACACTGAGGTTTAACAGCCAAGAGAATATTACTGCCACATCTGAAACTCAGCCTCAAAGAAGTAGTAGCAGTACATATACTGCACAGGACTAGGGCATTTATTGCATACTGTCACATATCGTTGCCTGCAGGTATAAAGGTAATCTGATACTCCTTAGAGCCCTCCCTTTTCCACTCCGAACCAACATTGTCATACTCTCTAATCAATTAGATTTAAGCTTTTGCTATGCTGTTATGTATTTTTATGTGAAACTCCATTAAGTTCTCCAACTACAGATTACTGACAGCTATAATTTCCCACTTGTACATCCAGCCTCTGTATTATAATTTTTTGTCTCCAGTATTTTATCTCGATGTAAATTAACACAGCCATTTTGTCTTCATGGCTGCACTTGGGGAATTTTACATGCATACACACATAAACATTACTTTTAAAACCAAGGCTGTTTGATTTTTAATTCCAAGACATTAGAGATATAAATTAAAATGTATAAACAAACAACGTCTCCAGTTGGGATACCTAGACTGACATATTATGAATAATATTTTTAAGTGAATGATAACAACTGCTCTTACAAAAACTCCAGCCCATCTATTACAGCACAGGATAGAAAAGTTAGCATCAACAAGGCCTGTTAGTATTATCATCTATATACCAAGCTTAATAACACCCATCTGCCTCATGCTGCATTAAGGCATGCCCCGGCACATCTGTCTTTTGAAAAGTATTTAAATTCAAATTATGCTCAATGAAGAATAAAAATCTCTTCTAATAGAGGATATTGATTGCAGCCCATTTAACATTTGGTTGCATAAGAGGAAAATGGATCACCTTGTACTGACCTGTGAGGGGAAGATAATAACCACAAAGCACCACTTGATCCACTATTTTCTGAATATAAACTGGGGAAAAGATACTGTCAGGATGAGCAATTAGTTAGTCAAATTTTGAAAATAAAAAGTCAAACAAAATAGGACAACTGTAACTCACCCCCAGACTCCCTTTTTTCAGAGAGGTTTCATTTTCTAAGAATTAAAACCACATTTTTTATAAAATGTGACTTTGGCTAAAATGCAGAAGAGTGTGGTGACACCAAGATTTCCATGTACTGTACTGTAAAATGTAATGAATCATAAATTCAATTTTTTTCTCTCGCCATGGCGATGTTTTACTACTTGAAGGGATCATCCCACAGCACATGCTGGAGAGCAAATGCACTAAAAAGAGGGACTATTGAACTATAGCTCAGACAGCTAAACCCAACCATGTACAGCTGGCTTTTCTTCCTCTTCCATATGTTAAGCCCCTTCTCTTTAATAGAATGTCTTTAATCCGGAGGCATGTTGTGCAAAGCGGTATGAAAAATCATGTTTAGGAGATTAGCAGTGGAATCCTAGTTCTTCTTGCCAAAGCCTATCACTTGAGGGGCTTTTTGATGCAGACTGCGGGGCAGTGCTGACTCAAATATGTGTGTGTGTGTGTGTGTGTGTGTGTGTGTGTGTGTGTGTGTGTGTGTGTGTGTGTATCTGCAGGGACCTACAACTGGTGCATTACTCAGCAGTTTTGGCTGAGGCTGTTTTCCCAAAGCTGAGTCTGTATACAGTTCAGAGAGACCACTCATTTGGATTTTCCTCGGTTACACTGCATCAAAGTCTCCCCTTTAACTGTCCTCCTCTTTAACTTTCACTTTCAAGACTGAATCTTGTGTTTAATCTGTGTAGTTTATTATGTAGTATTCAGTAGAAGCACTCTTGTGGCTCAGTGGTAGAGCGGTTGCCTACCAATCGGAAGGTTGCTGGTTCGATCCCTGGCCCTGCAGTCCCGTGTCCTTGGGCAAGACACTGAACCCCGAGTTGCCTCGGTGCTGCGCACCGGAGTGTGAATGTGTGTGAGTGTTTATCTGATGAGCAGGTGGCACCTTGTATGGCAGCCTCGGCCACAGTGTATGAATGTGTGTGAACGGTGAATGTATCCTGTATGATGCAAAAGCGCTTTGAGTAGTTGTTAAGACTAGAAAAGCGCTATATAAATACAGCACATTTACACAACACAAATACTTGTGACCATGTGATATTTCAGTTTTCCTTTTTTAACATATTTGAAAATATTTCTACATTTCTGTTTTTTTTCTGTAAAAATGGGGCGCATTTATGACATTAATGACAGATAAAATGAACTTTTTAGATTTTTGGAAAATGGCTGCAATAAAACAAGGAGTGAAAAATGTGAAGGGGTCAGAATACTTTTGTACCCACTGCATTTCATTCACAAGACGTTATTCTATTTTAAAGTTTTGCGGACAACTTTATTAAATGACGGGTTTTATTTGGGCTCAAGTCTATTCTTACAGGGACAGAGCAGAGAAACATGAACAGGGCGCCCAAGTAGAACCTATGTATGGGAAAAACTGCCTGTGAAATAGATATTGGTGACTGCCTGAGGTAAAACAAGAAAAAAAAACTTTAAATACAGGTTTAAAAGTATATTATTTAAAATCTTAGCAAAGCTTAACTCTAAACAAAACTAGAAGACTACATAATGAACCAGGAATCTTAGCCCTACAGGACACGCTTCCCATCTAGCCTCCCATTCAGTCTTAAGTCTCAAGTGCTCTGCAATGCAACACCGCTCGTGCAAACAGCAGAGTAATTAATGTAGTTATCTTGAGGGGCATGTTTAATTGATCAGAGACCTCAGTTTGAGACACACACGCCATGAATAGCAACATAGCCTGGGAAGGCTTTAAGGGAAAGGGGTTGATTGAGAAGAAGGAGAAGATAGTGTTCCTTCGAAAGCTCTGGGTCAGGACCAACTTTTAATTGTTTTGCAACTTTCAATTTTAAATTAAACATTCACAGTTTTCAAAAAATGACTAAATGAAAAATCAGAAGGAAATTAAGTCTAATCACAAAGTTCCAACCAGCGGGGGTGTTTGATTTGTGTCACTCCTTCAATTAGCTTTCATTCCCTTTCTTTGAGCAATTATGTTGATTTGGCTTCTTATTAGCAACGTCTCAAGACATTTTAATATCAACTTTGTTTCTGTTGCATTGTTGCATTTTGTGCACAAACTGCCTACATTTAGACTAGATCCACTTGGGTATCCACGGTCTTACCCCTCCTTAATTCCTCAACTCTGAGCCTCATTTCTGTGATGAGGTGCCATTGTGTTTTATGCCAAGTTTTGCTCCTGAACCCTGCAAATACGTCTTAGAAATCATTCAGAACTCTGCACATCTGCATATAAATTTTTCCGCAATTTGTCACAATATGCACTTAGGGGATATTTTTATTTATTGTACAATAAAGGCCATAGTTGACAGTTGAAATAATTATATTGAACTTCTTTTGTGCTAAGATCAAAAAATGTTTCCTCATAGTCCATTTAGTCTCAGAAATTTATGCAAATAAAATTGGGGCACAAAAACAGTCATTAGAAAGACCTGCACACACAATAGCATCAAGCAAATTGGGTGCCTCAGGCTTTGAGACTAATCCACCACGGCTCGCAGTGAGTGAGGAAAAGAGATGCACATGTCATTTTTTAGCCGAGTGTTGAGTTTAAACATTTCATGTGACCCCTGGAAGAGCTAAGGACTAAACTAAATTGAAATAACTGAAGGGCCTTTTAGTTGCACAAGAAAGTTTTATGTCTGATTAAACCCAATCAACAGTGATCAACAAAAAATTGGGTAAAAGTCCAACAAATCTCTGGGGCTGAGGTAGTCAGAAGCTAAATGTCAATTGTTACAATATTGTCGTATATTCAATTCAATTTTATATACATACCTCCAAATTACAACAGCAGTTATCTCTTAGCACTTTTCATAAAAGAGCAGGTCTGGACCGTAATCTGTGATGTTATTTACAGAAACCCAACATAGATACAATAGAATAGTATGAAGTATCAGGACACTATGCTGTATCAATACACGGACGCCAAGTATTAATCTTTTATTATATAAAGTGCACATGAGTATTTAATTTTTTGGTACTAGAATTATTAATTTTATTTAAAAAAAAGACTGATTGATTTTTTCAGTCCACTAGAAGAAGCAGTGGAGTTGTTTTCTGTTATCCTTTGTGGACACCATTTTTAAGTTGGGAATTTCGCAGCACATCCCAATATATTTAAAATCATATTGATATTGTATAAAGACATGACTATGGTGCTAATATTGTATCGTGGGACGTTTGGTGATTCCCACCCCAAAATGCTAATGCTACTACTTACACTGACAGAAAATCTGGCAAAAGGTGCAGGCTGGCAAGCTGCTGCTAACAGGTGTTAGGTTCACGTGATGTTTGATACTCTATAGTCCCGGCTAGTGGGCAGGTGAGGATTGACAGGTGCTAAACAAGACAGCCTGTTAGGATGACTAGCTATGAGGTTAATCACAGGAATTGTGAGACAAGAAAAGAGAAGCAAAGTTGAGCGGTAGTCATGGCAGCAGGTAGGATGATGGCGGAGACATTGGCCCAATCCCAAAGTGAGCCCTGAGGACTAAGGACTAAAGACTCTAAGACTTAAATGAAGGGTGTGAAGTGAGTGAGTGTGTGAGGCCACATGGGCTCAGATAGGTATAAATGGGATTGAGAAAGCACTTCACCATATCACATTTCCTAAAAAAACAATGTGGCTGACGCTTGCACGTTTGGGAATTTTGGCACAAGACGTGGCTGCTTGATTCAAAATGTGTTCAAACTCTTGTGTTAGAAGCTGTTCCGTGGTCGTGTGTTGTGCTGTTTACCTTTGTAATTTCCAGCTTTATGGCGGTAAATATCACGCGAGTGTGCATTGAAGCAGACTCACAGAAAGGGCTCGGTAAGTGTGTACTTACACCCCAACGCCTTTTGGAATTCGCCAATGGGAAAACCCTAAGCCATTACGTATTTTGCAAGAATGCACCTTATAGTCAGTGAGTCTGGACTTCGGGATTGGGCCATTGTAGCAATTAACTAGTAACTAATTAACTAACAAGTACCTAATAATAAAAGTGAGCTGACTCTTTGTTGACCGCTGAAGTTAAATTGCTGTGGGTATAGGACTTTTTTGTTCTGCCTGAGGGGACTAAGGTATCTGAGGAGTTCATGCTAATGCCTAATTTAGTTCCTCAGTATCAGAAACTTCATAGGGGAGATTTGGACCAGCAGCAATCTAAAAGAAAAGCGGGGCACATTGCTTAAGCCTTGAAACAACATACATCATCCTTGCTACATTTTACCCTAACATGCTATATGGTTGGAGATGTTAGGTGAGACACTGAGGCAGTATTGATCAGTATTTGCCTGTTGCTTGGCTAAACAGCTGAACCCAGGCACAACATTAGTTTTGCAGTCATGCTTTCAATCAAACTAGGTTGTTTTTTTTTTTCTGATCGAAGCTGTTTTGCAGAATTGATATATTGATGCAAACTCCAGAGAACCCACTGCAGCCATGTGCAGCAGAATGCAGGCAGCATGTGTGTTTTTCAAATCAGCCCAACATTACACCAGTTGATTTTATTGATTGTTTTTCCTGGTTGAAGGAGTGCTTATCCGTCAAATCACCTTATGGAGACGTTTGTGATACCTGCACCCCACCAACCGAAGACAAACAACTAACGGAAAAGACAAATACATAATTAATGCACAGTTTGCTGAGCTAAAGTCAATGTTTCAACTAGCACCTGCTGAATGTTGTGATATCCTGTTTATCCTTCCATGCCTATCTCAGTGTTTCGGTCTTAGCATTTTAATATAAAATGGTAAAACTTACAGTGACATAGTTTAAAAAGTTATAGAAATTACTCTCAATGCAGTGTTGATGAGGACAGTGGACTGCAGTGACCTACTGTCCAGAAAGGTAAAAATCAGTTCAACTAAGGCGATTGAGCCTATTTTTGCACTGGATCATGTTGCTTCATTCAAGGTTACAATGAGCACCAATTAGACAAGGCTTCCTGTTTTTGGAAATTATTGTGGGACTGGAGGAATATGAATACGACAGTCAACAACTTTGAAGAAGCAAGTAAAACTTTAGTCCTGTCAGTATCTCTTTTATAGGCTCTTTGAAACAGAAAGCATTTGGCTCTTACACCAGCTGCGGCTCTTGAGCACTCTTGACACGGCTCCACTCACGCAGTGATTGAAAAACAGCCCACGGGTGTTTTAAATGTGGGAGTCTAAGATTTGAACAAGGCTTGTATTATACACAGTCCTTCAATAGTTATATGATCGAATTAATGTGTGCTCAAAAGCAATCCAGGATACAATATTTTTTTTTGCCAGAACGTCATCTTGCAATGTCCTCTCTGACAGTCCAGACAACCGTCACACTTTTCTGCCAACGCATGCTGCAAGAGTTCCCCCAACCTGCCAATGGTCCCACAGTGGCTAGAAATGACAATAGGTTTAAAGCGAGCCCTGAGTATCCTGCTCTGCCTTTGAGAAAATGGAGCTTCCATCCGAGCTTTCATTTTCTCAAAAAGGTAGCTACCTCCCCTTTCTCTGCTTTACCTGCCCAGAGAATTTGGCCCATCCATGAGAGGGAGCCACCATTGGCTGTCAAACAAGCAAAGTGGCAGTTAGTCAAGGCCACAACCCCCCCCGTTCACATAACCCTTGTATATGAAGGGACACAGCATGGTCTCTCACGTGTAGTTTTGCTGCAAAATGACATGACTCATTCTAAATGAAACACATTATACTGTGCTTGCTGAATATTATATTGTTGCCTTCTTTATTGTTAACATTTCCCCTTTTTCCTTAATTAAATTGGAGAGTGTGTGTAAAAATGCTGTTAATTGGTTAAACCAGAAGTCAAGAGAAATAGTGTGGGGACTCATCTTTAATACTGTGCCATGCTCCTTAGGGTTACCATACAACCTACAGTTGTTTAGAGAAACCTTAGAGAAACCAAGTAATTGCTCCCAATACTCTCTAAAAACATTTCTAAAACCTTGTTCCATGTCCTTCAGGACTCATGCTGTTAGATATGGATACATATTAGTGGAAAAAAGATTCTGCAGCCTCCAGTGCTAACCTTTAATTTAATGCTTAATCACTGTGCTAATCCCAATTTGACTTATTTATGTTATTTAAGTCATCAGAATTTGAGTGAAAGACATAAAGCTAGTCACTCTCCCACTGGCCTCAGCGTTTCGGGGTCGGTCACAGTACAGTACTATTGCACAATGACTTATTTATGAGTCTGCTGTTCCAGATAACAGTTAAAATCATAATAGCTCTAGGCCGAAGAGAGGACCCGTTGGCATGAACACTCCCATGTCATTTGTGTATTTAATTTTTATTTAGGGACAGACCCAAACATGTTATAGTCAGGAAAAGGTTTTACATGGGGTGTATGGTTGATGTGGTCATGCAATTGCATAACCACAACCACCAACAAGTGAACACCATCTGTTGTATCTGAAAGTTGCCTTATGTGACTGTTCAGAGTATTTTTACAGCTACAGCATACAAAGAACATCAAGGCATACTATGAAAATGTACAAGATAGAACTGGATGATAATAATGGATGTAATAATCCATATTGTTAGGGTTTGTGTGGTCTAAAATGCGGCAAGAAAACACTGCAGATCTCAAGGCAGCCAATAAGAGCCATGATTGGTTGCCAGGGCTCTAATTATCAGGCTAGTATTGAGTCAACCAAGTCCTCATTAAAAATAAGTTTGGTGAAAACACATTGTGGGTTTGCTTGTTGAGATTTTACTCGGTGTCAGAATCTTTTTCAGATAATAACAGTTTGCAGTAAAATTGTGGTCTTCCATTTCAAGTAACTTTAATTATTTATTTAAGAAGTTCTGTGTTTAGTGTCTTGTTGTTTCCAACAGGAAAAGGCTCAGTCAGTCAGAATGATGAGAAATACTGCTTATTAGAAGTCTCGTCTTTCTCACTTCCAATTCAATGACTTCACAAATAGGATTTTCCTATTAGTATTACACTTAATTTACCTTCAGAACTGAGTTCTCTTGTTCTGCAGATTTGCTACCTGGTAAGTTTGACTCCTCGTGTCTCATCTCTGAGCAGATAATTCCCTGATTTAAGAAACATTTCTAATTTAAAAACAAGCTTGTTTTTATGTCTGGTTTTATAAAACCAACACGGTCAAATTAATATTGATTTTTTTCCCCTGTTTCAGTTGTGTAGTCATGTAATGTTGTGTTAGTTAAGTGTGAGTGTGTCTTCCTTTTGTAACAAAATCCATAGCCAACTAACAGAGTATTTGTACATTTTCATATGTTGCCCGGATTATACATCCCTATTAAATGTCATGCAAAATAAACTGGCTACACATGAATCCTGTCGAGGCCGGTTAACAAAATGCGGTTAACAATTTAATTGTGTCATGCATTAGCTGTTTTTTTTTTTTTTTTCCAACACATATGCAAGACTTAATTTAGGCTGTGATTACCCATCATTTCCAGGCAGTAATACAAATATTCTCAGTAAAGAGCGTACCCGCTGCAGGATAAACAGTTTAGTCTGCTACACAGTGAAGAATTAATAGATTAAAGTACAAGAAAAACTGAACAATTCTAATTTACAGTGACGGCTAAATAGTGTATACAACAGAATGTTAGATATTTAGCAGAAAAAAATGGGACTGGACTTGTTCATCTCATGTGGATACTTAGAAGGCTTTGAAGGCTGGGTGCTGGATCCTAAGAGTGAATAATCATAAATAAACTAGGATAGCACTCCAATTAGATTAGTTTATTGCCACACACTGCACGTTTTGGCCAGATATTTAGCAAATACATGGTGACACAGTTTGTTGGGTATTTTGCTGCTGAAAGAATTGCAAACAGAATTTAAAGTTAAGTTGTGAGAAATACAAAGTACCGTAGAGACTGGAGCCTTCCCTTGGCAAATAATTTATGTTTTGCCTACTTTAAATAATTAACCAAAAAGGAAATAGATGCACATCACTAGAGTACACATGCTCCTTCCAAGGTGCAGAATAAAATAGTGCATTTATTATTTCCACAGTTGAGTGCATTTCAGTGGCAGTCCACCGATCTTAGGATCAGTTGTAGTCTGCGAATTTTCCAAATGGTTGATGGATTCCTGCTACAGATTTTTCTATTTGCACTAGAACAGTTATTGTGTCTCAAAGGAGAAAGAGACATAAACAGACAGATGTCTTAATCTTGTCCACATCTGTTCAAATGATGAACTTCCTAACCAAACTGTACGTCTGGTGGAAAATATCAAAGAACTTCAGAACTGCCTGGCAATTTTTTAGTTTTTTTAATCAATCCAAGTCTGAGCTGCTGCAGCACATCTGTTGGTGCATGTAAACTGGCGATTGTCTTGATTATTTATTTGGACCGGTGAAAACAAACTCATTCTTGGCTGGTTTCAAATAATCAGGCAGTGTGAATACAAATAAAGCAAATCAAAATGCACCTTAGGAAATAATACTTGGGATGAAATATTGTCATCTGATGCTAGTATGTCCTAGAGACAGAACATTTTTTTCCCCATTGGTATGTGGATGAATGCATGAAGTGGGTTTTAACAATGACTGTGAGTTTTATTAATGCAGCTGTTGTTCACCGTGAAGCAACATGATCCAGAAAAAAATGAAGGCTGTTCAGATTTAAAAACCTTCGAGTGGTGTCACAATGCAAAAGTTGTGAATGCACGGCGAGGCTGCGTGAGTAAGATAGTGTCAGCCAGACATCCACGGTCCATCTGTGGTAACTAATTATGTCAGCGTCAGCAGCTAATTAGAAAGGGGAAAAAATGTGGAAATGCCAGATGCTGACTGCCCAGATCAATCAGCCTGGAATATGAACGTAGCTTCTGCTAGTTTTTGTCAGCACAAGGTTGGTTTATTCTCCTTAGAAACCATGAGCTCCCAAGGATCTGATGTGCTTTGGAAAATGTGTGTATAAGTGTGCGTGTGTGTTGTAATCGAATCAAAATACTGGCTCAGAAATTGAGAACTTTCCACTGTTTTTTCTCCATTTGGATCAATTGTGCAGACAAGAGCGACAACTGAGATTGCTTTTTTTTCGCCTGGCTACTATTATCCGAATGGAATCAGCACTTACAAGTTTCCCCCATTAATCATTACAGCAATAGTCGCATTCACTTCCTCCTGCACGATTCAGTCGCACAACCCGAACATATACACAGACTCAAAAGGCATAACTAGGACACAGGAAATGGAACCTGGAAATAATATGAGAGCATTTTGCACTCATACAGACCCAAAGACAAATAAATACACACGCTCCCCACTGTGCCATTGAATTTTTTCCCTGATCTTGGTAGGGTCAGCATGGTTGAAAAGCTAATTCAGGGGTGTGTAAGTGGTGCAGGGGGAAAAAAGAAGCTGACACACAGAGATGCAGGAACAAAGTGGAGTCATTTTGTTGGAGATGGGAGGGTGTTCAGGTTACAGATGTTGTCAATTAAGCACAGATGAGGCCTTATACTGCACAACAGTATATGACGGCCAAGGGGCGGCTGTGGCTCAGTGGTAGAGCGGTTGCCTGCCAATCGGAAGGTTGGCGGTTTGATCCCCGCCCCTGCAGTCATTGTCGAAGTGTCCTTGGGCAAGATGCTGAACCCCGAGTTGCCCCCGGTGCTGCGCATCGGAGTGTGAATGTGTGTGAATGTTTATCTGATGAGCAGGTGGCACCTTGTACGGCAGCCCCGGCCACAGTGTATGAATGTGTGTGAATGGTGAATGTTTCCTGTAGATGTAAAAGCGCTTTGAGCAGTTGTTAAGACTGGAAAAGCGCTATATAAATACAGCACATTTACATTTACATGTAAACCTTGAAGTTATCACACTTAAAAAGGAAAGAGAAGCATGCAAGTGTATGTGTAAGACTTAGAGAAAGAGTAAGCAAACTGCACTGAGCAGAAACATAACCAGTGAAATATCTCAATGTATCACATAAATGCATGAACCTCCAAAATGGTTGTTTTTATTTTTTGCTGTAGCCCACATGTTAGGTTTAGTACAAGCAACTTGATCTATTTTCAGATATTGCTAAATGGGAAAGTAGTTCTCCTCCATAACCTGGATGGGATGGATGAAAGCAACCCAGCCTAAGATGCACATTTGCATTGAAGGATATTCGCTCAATGCTGCAGATGTTGTATTTTAATGTTACTGTCTACTGTAATAACTGATCACGCTAAAGCAAATAACAAGACAGGCTTTCAGTTGAAAGTGTTAAAGAGTTTTGTTGCCCGAGGAAACATGAACTAATTACAACAAAAGAAAGCTACAGAACACATCTAAAATAGCTTGTTCTGGCCAGTGTACTGTGTGTACATAGTAGTTTGTCTTTAATCCCTTTTCCAGTTCTCCTTTTTGGAAAAAAAAACATTTAACATACTGCAAGCTAATGACCTAACCTAATGAAAATTGACTTGCAGAAGAATGCTAACAATCAGAAAAAAAGTAGAAGATATGTACAGTAAAATACACACTATTTGCATTCCTTTTCCATGGTTTGTAACTAGCACTAAAAATATATATATTTTGTTCTCGTATTTATGCAGCAGACACCCCACACAGCACAGCTTGTTACACTGCAGATGATCTTCATCGCTTGTTTATGCCACCTCAAACTCTATTACAATTTTGTGAACTACAGTATTATATTTGTATATCAACCAGCGCTTTTTTAATAGCAAGAGAAGCGCCAGTTGACAGTACTAGACAGAACCATCTGAAAGTCAAAATAACATGAGTTGTGGTCTTGTTCAGTCGGGTATTCTGAGCAGCTAAACAGGAGAAAAAAAAACTGTCAACGTACTTTAATGTAATTCATTCTTAGTTGGAGATGTCAGGAGTTTATAAATCGCTATAACACAATATCTCTCACTGGTGGAAAAAGTAGCAAAATGGCTGCATCTACTGTACATGAAAAAATAAATTGACACTTTTGTACAAAGCCACCTGTGTTTCTTTTATCATTAACGTACAACTGGAGAAATTTGAGGTTTAACTTGTCCAAGGACCCTTTTGACAAGATGACCAGAAGAGCCGGGGATCAAACCACCAACAATGATTTTATATTCAGCTAAATCATTCTGCCAGTTAGCTCCAATTGTAGGTGTGGTTACTTGTTAAAGCTGCTCTGGTGCCATCAATCTTCTAGGTCGCAGCTAGCTTAATATATTTATAAAGATTCTTTAAGCCAAAATGTTTCTCTTTTTTTAAAAGATGATATTCTGACAGATACAGAAGAGAGATTTCAGTCAGTGCTGTGCTTTTCCTCCTCTGTGCCTCCACGTGCAAGGGCACTTGTCTCCTCCAGCCCTGAGATTGGTTGTGAAATATTGCCTCTATTTGAAGTTAGCTTCCTTTGTTTCAACAGACACTTGAGGTGGCCTTGAAAGTGAATGCACGTTTTTCCTGATGATATACGTGAAGTGCAACTTAAGTTTACACACACACACACAAACTCGCACTTCAAAGTACTTCAACCGGGTTGAGTGATACTTGTGTAAGGTTTGTATGCATTTTATAGTTGTGGTTACACAGTGTATATAATTTTGTCGTGACACTCACTTTGCCCTGTTGTTACCCCCACTCAGCTGATGACCCGTGCAGATAAAACAAACACCATTTCAAGTGATATTTGTGCCGGGACAGCAACTGAACACGGTGATAGACAGAAGAAAAGAGCATGAGTGTGAAAAGTAAACGTTTGCAAGCAGCTTTGTGACAACAGATGGACAAGTGCCAGATCTGTATGCCTAAACAAAGCATTAATAGCTTGTCCTTAGGTAGTCAGGGTGCAACGTCCAGACCCCCGGCAAAGGTGCAAATTGGACACATCCTCTCCCCGGTGAAGACCAAACTACTGATGCTAATATTTTGTAAACCAGAGCTCTCTGTCTCTCTCACACACACACACACACACACACACACCGGGAGGCCAGGATCAGGGGGCTCATCCAATCTGTCAGCATTCTGCCAGCATACTAACCTCTCCCTATCCTCCATGACCTGCACGCAAACAGAGACATTTACCAAATAATTGCATTGTAAGGCTTTGTTGTGTCCCTGTCAAATTAGTAAATATAGTTCAGAAGTTTAAGTGTGCATTCTAAGGCGTACTTTAGTAAATATAAACCAATGAATGACAGGTTGTAGAGATATGAGGGATACTGATACTGACAGGCACTGCAGGGGTTAAACTTTTATGAAAGAGTAAAAATTAGCACTTAGGCGTGGTTATTATCTATGAACATATATTTGCATACAAATGCAGTATCTGTATAGTCTGGCTATAACTGGACAGAGCCAAGCTCAATAGATTTGAGTGAGTATTGGTTTTAGGGGACCTAAACATCAGAATTATTGGCCGTTGCCCCCAGAGGCTAAATGACCATCAGACCGATTGAGGCTTAGTTAACTGAAGGCAATTTTCCTACTGACTCAAAAGTTATTGGCAAACTCAGTCAACCAGAAAAAACTTTGATCTTTGTTGTGGAGACAGGATCAACTTGCAGATAGACAATTAACCGCAAATAGGGACTGAGTTTTTTATCCCGATTAAATCATAATTATAAAAGATGAGTTGGAAAATATCCAAGTTTATGATAGGAAGTTCAAAGTCAATGCACATAAAAACACCAATGTGCAAGTCAACTATTAGCATTTGGCATAGATAGATAGATGGATAGATAGATAGATAGACTTTTCCAACCTGGGTGTCATAAGTCAAAGTAACTCGCACTGGTCCACCCACATCATTTTTTACATTCACATTGTAAATCTCACTCGCACATGCAGCGAAGGGCTCGCCGTGTATAGAGCCCAGCTGTCATAAAGGAGAGCAGCGATGCAAAAACAACAAGCTGATAAGGTTAATAAAAAAAAATAAAAAAATCCACATAAGCCTGGATCTGACCCGGTACAGATCCTCCAGATCAGCCAGGACATCTCCAGTATTCATGTAATATATAACAGTCCAGTGATTTATTTTTGGAGAGGAACATTAAGGATATCATTAAAAGAAATGACTTTAGAGTCAGACTTACACTGAGGTGAGGCGGATGTATAAAGTTATCAGTGATTAACAACACATACCTTAACTGTGTTCATTGGGAAGCACTTTTTTTCATAATGTAAGTCCAATCACAACCCAAGTGTCTCAGTAAGTAGATCATTTTTAAAATGCACTGAATCACACACACTGCTGTCTTGAGTGTGTATGATGCAATGCATTTTTAAATTGGCTCATGGGTTTAATGTCTCCAGCCGGATGCATTTAGAGTAGCTCAGAGGCAGAACGTTTGACTGCGGATCAGGAGGTCTGAGGTCCCTTTCCTGGTGCCAACTGAAACTGGCGTGGCTCCTAATTTATTAGGCTACAGGACAACCTGCTGGTTAATGAGGTTTCCCCTGAATCATCAGTCCTGGGTGAATGACTTATGTGGCTATACCTGTTGAGCATACTTAACCCCAACCTGTTCCAGGGCAACATTACCTTCTGAAGCTTTAAAGATAATTCCATGATCAAGCCTTCAGTCATCTTCCCCATGTACCTTTTGAAAATTAACTTAGATTTATTTATTTTTCTAAAACAAACAAACAGAACAAAACAAATGTCATGCATGCATCATCTTTTTGGTATTTCCAACACCGTAATACACTGAGAGCTGCAACAACAAAGCAGCATTATTAATGTAAGAAATATAGTGGAGTGTTTTGGCAAAGAAAAAGTCTACCTAGGTTTTTTCTGTAATGGACAGACTACAAAATGCTAAACGTGAATGTGAAATTCATTAAAATGATCAATTTCAACTTCAGCAAAGCTCAAAAACCTTTTCAGAGAGTGTTGTTCCATAATGAGATTGCAATTGTTGAATCTCAAACTGTTACCCCACATGGGTTTTAAAGCATAATTTCCATCGGAAGCTTTATTGCCGACGCCCTCACACATGACATGCACGCCAATCCATATTGATGATTGCAGCCTGTTGTGACTGTTATTGCCAGATGAATGCAGACATTTATTAACACCGGGTGTCTGTTGCAGCAACACAAATAAACATCTATTATTATTAGTATAAGTGCTGTCAATGAGCCACCCTGTGCTTCTTGTGTTTGACATGTCTGATTTAGTAATGTTTCCAGCAACAACAGTCCTGCAGGGCCAGCCCTTATTACATGTGCTGATATATGAATACTGAGTTTCCCTTTGAGATTATATGATGATGAGGTTTGGGTTTGATGATACACATTCTGAAATATAATTGGTTCTCTACATATCTGTGCTTCTTTTGACATGCCACACACAAATTTTGTCTCAAAGTGAGCTGGAGAAACCCTGAGAGTCAAGCTGGGTAAGACTAAAATTAGCAATCTATTGCCTCAAGAAACAGTATAATGATTTAAAGTCACAATGCATCTTGATTTTCATGTACATGGTAAACCCTTTCATGGCTCAAGTCATTGATTGCATTTTCATGATTGTATTCACTTGGGAAAACAAAAACAATCTAAACTATTATAACTGTGTATAATTAAATGTATTTATGTGGTTTGATTTTCTTTCAAGGAACTCCACTGTGAAGCAATTTAAAGCATCCATAATGCAATTAACTTATTTTTTATTTTACATCTCTATGAATGTGGCCATCAAAGAGACGCTGGCCTGTGATCTGATATCAGCCGTCCTAACAAAAGTGCCAAAAAAAAGCACTACCAACAACTAATTATAATCTCTTTTGTAATCATCTCTGGTGTTATTGACTTGGTGCCCAGGCTACAACGGCTGCCTTTGTGAAGGTGTGACGGTCGGGGAGGTTTGATGGATTAGGCGGATGGGAGCTGCTGCTCGGACACACAGGTTGATTGAAACAGTGGTCAGTCAGCAACTTTAAGCACTCTAATAATCATGCATGGTATGTGTGAGGGTGCACAGTATGTGGGTGCGTATATACACAATGTGTGTAAGTGTGTGTGCAGTTGTGCATTTAAAGTGTGGATATGAATTCATGCAGCTTTGTCTTGTTCGTATTTTTGCGGAGGACTGTGGGTGCTACATTCCATTACTACTTTTTAACAAAAGCTTGATTAATTACAGTGGCATGTCCTTTTAGTCTCTTGAATTTCGTGCCAAGGAAAGATCATACCAAGTCAATATTCACATTATAATTAGCTATGGAGTTTTTTTCATAGATTACATAGCAACATATCCAAATTGAATAAAATACACTTGCAGTCTATGTCACTGTGAAATAAGCAGAACAGCTAAATGTGAATCAGAATTTTTAAAAAACAAAACAGAAAATAGTGGTATTGCTATTTCAGTTGCAGATGCATCCGCTGTCAGTTTTTGTGATTACTTTTTGGATGCAGATATGCAAGCAATACCTTGCCTCAAGATGAAAAGTTGCATATTGTACATATAAATCCCCTTTTTTGTGGCAAACATACAAAGAATCAACATTACAAAAAAAGAAACCGGGGCTGAAACTGTGATTTCATCTGGATGTGAGTGATAATGTACATGTAGGAGCAAAAGTGGATGTGAAAAGACCGGATCGGCACACTGTGAGTACGCCTGTGTGGCTGCCTATCTGTTTGTATAGACGGAGTGTGTATGAGACCTGATAGATATATTCAGTGCCCTCATGCCGCCCTGTGTGGAGTCATATATTTCAAGTTGCAGCCCAGACAGAGATCAAAAAGCTGGATCAGCAGAGTTGATCTCCATTTGACTGTTTCAAATTCCGTTTCATCCTCCACCCCCGACCACATCCCGCCCTTCTTCCAGCAGACCTGCTCATCTTCTGTGATCTAAAGGCTGTGGCCATGGGAACTCCTGGGGCTGCTTTGATCCCTAGTTTTCTTTGTTTTCATTAACGCGAATAATGGGAAAATTAGCGGCCAGACTGGACTGGAGTGGACAGGGTCAAGGTTCTGGGGAGTTTCAGTTTTGTCATATCAGTGAGTTGCAGACTCCTACTTCAATCAAAAAAAAAAAATAAAAATCATTTTCTAGAGGTGCTGCCATAAAATGTCTTATCTAGTAACAGAATAAAAGTTTGAATTTGTGTTGAAAAAAAGGACATGTCACCTAAAATATCAGCTTTAAATGTAATCAAAGTGGCCACTACTCTGGTTGAGTTACTTGACAAATGAAAGTTGATTTGAAGAGCAACTTACAAAGACTGACAGAGCTTTCATTGCTCAGCGTAAAGGACTGACATGGAAGCTATGGCAGCTGAGGACCAAGGCCAACCATTTCTGATTCATCACAAAAAATTCTACGTTTTTACTTTCTTTTAAAGAAGATATGCCTATAGAGAATAAGATGATCAACTGAACATGACATGGAAGACTTTGTGATCTGTTATAGAGATGAACATTGTGTGTGTGTGTGTGTGTGTGTGTGTGTGTGTGTGTGTGTGTGTGTGTGTACTATTCTAATACTATACTAGTACCCTCATGAATTTTTCTTCTTCCCCACGTTTCAAAGATGGCTCTTTTGGTATGTTACCCAACGGACCCTGGTATTCATGACTTAAATATGCCCTGCATACCCTCTTCTACAGTGTAAGGTTGTGAGGTGTGTATATATATATATATATATATATATATATATATATATATATACACACACTGTATATATATATATATATATATATATATATATATACACATACATACATACATTTGACATATAAAGGTGAGTGTTTATTTAAGGTCACCGCCTGATTGGCTTGGTCTGTATGGACAGTGGAAAATTATGATCTGGGCCAAAGAGAAAAGGCAGCTTGAGCATCTATTCCTACCATTTCAGAAAAGGATTGCACCATGATGCACTGTGGGTAGTGATGCAGAGGTCTTCAGGTATTTTAAATCAGGTCTAATTATCCTTGCGTCTATTTGAATCAGATTTTGACGTTCTTGGTTCCCCTTCGGAGTGTTTCTCTCTTTTTTGAAAATTATCTTTTGTTGGGTTTAGGAAGGTTTTCTACGAGTCGGTTTGAGTTTGGGTCTAACTTCTGCTACAATAAACCAGAAAATTAACTTCATGAACCTGCTTCTCCATATGTGTAAATGCAGTAAATGCAGGCTTCTTTCAGGACAAATCTGGAAATTTGAACTGCTGAAACACTACGACCATGGCAGGCAGAATATAGTCTAAATGTAAAATGACCATTGGTACAATGGCCAGTCTCTGTGCAAGATAATTAAATGCATACAGTCTGCACACACACTGTTGTTTCCCTTTCTTTAAAATACCAATCAGCAAGAATAAAGTTATGTTTACAGATCCTCATTAGTGGGGCCATTTTGTCAAGCAGTTCCAAATTGTTGTTTCAAGTGAGCTTTTTGGTGTTTCTTGAAGTTGGAGGTCATGTCGGGTTGCTCTCTAATTAGGTGTCAAGAGGATTCTAAATATTTTTCACACCCACACAGCAGAAAAATGCACACACAAATACAAGAGCAAATATATCCTGGTTTAATTGGTCAAAGAGGCTTCCCTGGCCGATAGTGCAACCCCCCCCCCCCCCCCCAAACACACACACACACGATGATCAGTAGAAGCCCCTAATAAGGATTTGTCAGGCCTGCTGTAGATTTGCAGAGCACTGGAGGAAAGCCGCCTTGCCGCAACACAGACAGACCACTGAAGCGCTACAACTTTGACTGCTGCGGTCGCAGTTGTTCTCCACACTTATAGCCAATTAAAATGCACGGCAAAGTGAAGCAGACAATCAGATGTACTTTTTTGGCGTGTTTTGAAAATTTGTGAGACAAGTTTCTCAGTTGTATCACTAAAAGCTTGAAAGGTGTAATGGATTATATATCTCTGATGTGCTGTAACAGAGAAACAGGCATCATGCCCGGAGTGTGTTCTGAAAGAAAGGCAAAGATTAAAAATAGGGCAAACACAAACAACTGCCAAGTAAATTCTGACTCACTCAGTGTTCTCCCTGGTTATTACTATTAAAAGACTAGTAGATACAGTATATATAGACCCTGATCATAAGTTGACCCCCATCTGTTCCCTTTGCAAGACCTGTTTTTAAAGATTAAAAAAACACTTTTAATACAAGGTGTGCTGATTTAACTTCTATTTACAAGATATTTATTAAATTTACTGCATGCATATTTTCCATGTCAAACAAAAATACATACACAGTTGAGTGTCCAACTAGAGATCTTTAAAAAAATATATCATATTGAATTTAATTTGGACAAACCATGTAAAGTATGGAGACTTGGAAAGGGAAGTCAAGACAAGCCATAGTTGTAGTTTATTTCAAAGAGCACACATACTTGTGTCGTCAGGTAATAAGTCATGCCCCAATGATAAAGGTAGAAGAGAACTGACAAAACTTGAACTTACAGATAACTCCTAAAATAAATGTATGTCATAGACCGTATAAAAGAAGTGGGCGTAACCACTGTGGCATCACTCATTGGGTTGGGGATTACCGTTTTTGAAGGTAAGGATTTTGGCTGTCCCTATGTTGTTTTTTCGGCGCCAGACATTTTTGGGGTTTGATAGTTTGAACAAAAAAAATAACAACATTAAAATAAAAGATTTTTACACGTGCATTCCTGCATACATATATAATAAAAATGACAGATGAATAAGGTCATGAACTTGTTAGCACAGTCTTCCAAAATTGACATCATGCCATATTGAAGAAGACTTGAAACTAATGATTGAGACAATCAACATAATAAGAAAATATTTAGTGAGGTAATAAATCAAGTGAACCTGACTTCTTTTTGCAACCAGTGGAGTCGCCCCGCACTGGCCACCAGAGAGAACGCAGGTTGAAGGCACTTCCTCATTGGCTTCACTTTTAAGGTCAAGGCCACTTTTTTATGCCATTTACCGTTGAGATGGCTGGACTTTAGGGAAGAAACGGAGAGGAAGGATTGCTCAATAAACCCCAAAAGCTGTTTAAGGATATTTCATATACATTTTGCATTAGCATATGTGTGAAGCCTTACTAAATTTTCTGTTGGGCTGTTTAGGCACAAATCTTATCAGCCGGCAACAGCAAGAAGATGCCTCATAGATTTAGATGCTGGGTGCCCTCGCTTTTAGTATAAAAAAAAAATGTAAATGGCGCTGTGGCCAAGATAGTTAAAAAATCAGCACGTTCCTCTCGGTCACATCTGCAGCGAGCGTTGTCTGCAGAGTAATATGGGATGATGCACTCAGCAGTGAGTTCCGGTTTTACATTCATCATGGCGCTAATGCAATCACACACACTGAGTTATTAGAGAGGAGTGGGGGTGGAGGAGACAGCCCATTGGATGAAAACACGACTGGGGATGAATGTGAGCAGCTCTCCGAGTGGGAGAAACAAATCTACAAGTGGCTGACAGCTCCTATGAACACCATGCTTATGAGGGCCGTGGCAAGGTTGAAATGATAAAACAGCAATGATGATATACACTTTCTCACTCATTCGTCTCCTCATTCTCACCTTTGTCACTCGTTTTCACTCCCTAACCTTAACACCTTTAAAAGACATAGGCCTACAGTATTTTAGGCCTGACAAAAGACACAATTAAGACAGAACATCTTTATTATTTTAAATGTAAATCCAAACAAGCCCATACAAAAAGTTAGAATGAGGAGAAGACAACACTTTGACCTGATTTTTCTCTGCCCAGCTTGACAGCACAACAGAGGTCGCGTCATTATCAGAACGTATCCACTTCTCTGAAATTGCCGTCTGCCTGTGAAATTAATGACAGGCATTTGTAAAGTGACAGGCGGCACCCACTACAACTGTAATCTCTCTCACGCTGTGTCGCGATGCGGTAGAGGACGTAGGCAAAACAAATGGAGAGACAACAAGGCTTATCATTAGTCTTGGCAAGGACGCAGGGACACGGGAGGGTTGCATTTACGTCTGAAAATGGGAGAACAACTACCTGACAATTTTTATGTTTTAATTATAGGGGTGAATTTAGGAATGGAAATTTGAAGGTGACTAAGAAGGCAGCGCCATCGGTAAGATGCGTTTTAATATGGTTTGATAAATAAGGGTTACAAGTCAAATATGCAGAAAACTCTAATGCTACCTCTTTGGCTAAATGACATTGCTCTTCGGCCATTTGCTACACTAGGTGAATGTTTTATGTAAAAATGCACCTTTCTTATGAGCCTAAATTATAGCGAGACTGTTGAATTGGATCGATGAGGTTCTCCAGGTTGGATATCATTGTAAAACCAGACTACATGTATCACCCAAAGATTTAAAGTCCCTTCCAAACTTAAAGCAGCACTAATCAATTTTTTTTAAGTAACAATGGATCAAATGACTATATGTAATTCCAGCCACAGTAGGCAGCCAAGAAAATTCACAAAGAATCATCTAAAACCCCGCTGCACACAATACCTGACAAAGCTACCTTGCTGGTGAATCTAGTGGAACATTTAGTTGCCAAGGAAACAGATTGCATTCAGTCGGGACCAAAAGAGAGCTAAACAGTAGAGTAAACGTCTTGGAAATAAAATAAATGCTGAAGTTGCTCCATAACTCCTGGGTGTGTACATGGAGGGCCTCATGCTTACAAGTTTGCCCTAGCAATTAAAATGTTCTATATAAAATAAAATCTTCATGAAAATACTGCTGAATTAGGAAATAGGTTTTCTGGGATTTTAATTCTTAGAACATTGTGCATTGTGTGTTTGGTGGGTAGTTTAGGGGGTGATTGGATTTTTTTCCCCAAACAGCTGCCATGATTAACAAAAATGTAATGTCATGTTTAAAGAAAATGACAGCCCAGTGAGCGGTGCGTCTGTCCATGTGTGTGTAAGAAGGGTTAACTGTGTGTTCTTGTCTGTGAGTGAAGTGTCAATTGAGCTGTGCAAGACCGCAATGACAAACATGGAATTTCTGGCATTATGACATGGATCCTCAGTTGAGATGTGATTGCACACTGGCTGTGAATATATATATATATATATATATACAATGCAACATCGAAAGACATGATATCTCTGTATGAAACATTTGAAAATAAGCTGTTTTAGGCAGGTTTGGATCCTGACTATAAATAGCATCAAAACCATCATAATAGATGCAATATATATTTTCATGAGCTCACATGGACATGCAGTCTGCCAAACAACAATTATTCAGCACCAGAGGGAGATATTGCTTTTACTTGATCTCTCGGTCGCCTTTCTCTTTCTTTCACCTTTGAAAAAAAATGATTATACCGTTGATATAAGAAAAAAGACTGATATAAGAAAAAGAAAAGGAGGGAGGAAGGAAGTGGGGGCTGCTTTTTGTTGCCTGGCAACATCTCTCCAGGGATATATTTTTCAGCGTGTGGATGTTGGTGTGTGCCAGAGCATTTCTATAGGCTAATGTAAGAGTAAGTGGGGTGCGTTTCTTTGTTTATTTGGGAACATGCCGGACGTTTCCATTGTTAGTGGAGAGAAAGCGCGGGTCGAGCTGGAGCACCACATCAAAGTAGCATAGCCGCACCCGGTCATTAAAGCCCTTCAGAAAAAGGGGATAGGGATTTCAAAGATCCAATTAGGCCTGGACGTGTCGCCCATAAATCATTAGCACTGAGGAGCTTCCAACAGAGAGATGGGTAAGACACACTTTAGTGTATGAGTCACTGTCAGAGGCACGTTTTTATTTATTTTTTCAATTCAAATGGGATCCTCAGGAGAGTTTTCATCTACATTATTTTTTCTATTTTAAACTAGGGAAGATGGGTGAATTTTTTCTGGCGACTACCAATTAAGGTCATTTTAATTTAGCTCTGAAACAGACCAGAAAGTTGATGGCTTTCACATTTAAACATGACATATAGGTAATGTCAGGATCATTTCCTCATCTCTGCATAACAGACTGCATATCACTTCAACTCTTGTTCATGCTTATTGGTGTGAGATGTCTGCCTGTCTGACTACGTATTACTTAACGTTACTCGTATCAATGCTTTTGTGAACCGCACCCTTGAAAAGAAACAATGCCCTCGACGGTGACTCAAGTCGGCTGGATAAATCATTAAAGAACTGTTGGTGTAACAATACAAAATGGATTAAAACAAAAGGGCCTCACATCAGCCTGGCACCATACATCAAGTCATGCAAAACAGAATACAAAGTGTTTAAAATGCCTGCATTAAAGTGTGAAATATATACATATATTCTACCTGTGAAAATTTACAGCATGCCATTTGCCAATTGTAGACATTTCCGTACCGGTTTCCCTCACCCCTTTAAAATGCGCCATGTAAATGGAAACTGATTTGGTGCCCTTTTGATCAGACTGAATTGCCTATGAATACCTGCCTCATTGACACAGGGGATTTGAAGGGGATTTAAGATGTGTCAAATGCTGGAGTTGTAAGTTGTCATAGGATATCATTTCAGAGGCTAATAACTTTCACACCTTGATGGACTCCAGTAATGGAAAAGACAGTGTGAAGCCTTTCACTTCATGTAGGTTATTGCTTTACTTTTCATCCTTATAAGTATACTATAATACAGCCAATCACACAAGTAGCAGTGTTCTTAGTCCAATGAAAAAGTATCTCAAAGTGACAGGGTGAAGAACAGCTGATTAGGTACTGTGGCAGCAAAGATCAAGATGCGTGTCAACGGCACAGTATGACAGGTGGTTGCTGCTGACCACAGACAACTAAGACAGCAAAAATCTCAAAGTTTATTAAAAAGGCGTTAATCTTATCTCCACTAACATGTATTCCTTACCCAATACTGGAGTTAATTTCAACAAGTTCAGATAGGGACGTAGTTCTTGCAGAGGAAGGGAAATGTTTGATTTGAGATAGAAAAAACACATCTCAGCAGGAAAAAATGGTGTAAAGATGGTGTGTCTTTTGAAAATCTACGCCTATCAAATCAATTTCTTGTCACGGTCAGATTAGACTTTTGTTTATCTACCTCTTTTTGTGTTATTCAAGCAGCTACATGCACATGTAGTTAATTAGCGTAATGTTGTCGGCATGGCTTTGTGGTACTTAACTGACAATATCATCGTCACAGTGATACTGGTGCTACAAATGATTTATTTGAGCACTTGAGGGGGAAATTGAAGAATCCTACCGATTTAAACCATTAAAAGAAAAAGCAACCTTTCGCTCTGTGACTGATAACCACCAGTCTACTCGGACTGACTCTCAGCATTAAGGGAGAAACTTTTACCACTGTTCCACCCGCATTACACACTATTTAGAAATGTCACTGTGAAAATTAATTCTGACAAACAAAAGCCAGTTTGCAGATGTAGTACTTATAAGTGACTTAATATTTGCTAAACACTAAAAAGGAGTCTGTTCAAGAAAAGAAAACAAAGTAATCACTTAGTGGAACAAACAGACTGTTTGGCGTTTACAGCAGGAAACAACACCACACTACAGCGTATAATGAGGTGCCATTTGAACCTTATCAGATAATGGCTTCCCAGATTAGCATAAACCTATCATTCTGATCTTCATTATTCCAGGGGAAGCGTTTAAGCTTGTGTATGTTATGTTGCAGATTCACACAGTAACACAAACTCACACCTGGAGGCTGCCAAGGGCAACCACAGAAATCTACTGTCGGCCGGCTGAGCAACTGTACCGAAGCAGTGGGGAGCCGCACTCGAGGGCAACTCAGACCGGGAATCATTTATTCACCTTGCACTCCGTCACAGATTTCAAAACACTGCTCCATTCCATCCCATAGCTCAATTTATAACCAGTGGACATGCAAGTATGGAAAGCTGCATCCATTATTGACAAAAGAGGTCTAAATGACAATTACCACTTGCAAGCCATCTGCAGTTCAAACCTGTTGTCTTTTCTCTGTTGGAAGCTTAATTAGTCTGTTGCTGAGGCTTTCAAGCCAGCCACAGAGTGCCTCCGCACGCTTTACGCCATCATCATACACTTGGGCATTGGGCAGCTGGTATACTCTCAAAGCAATGAGTCATAGCAGATGAAAATGTTTCCCACTCACACAAGGACACACCAAGATAATAGCCAACTCTGGTGAAAAGGAAAGGGACAAAGATGAGGCGGAGAGTGTGCTCATGGATGATGAATGAGGTAAAACAAAATTGTGGTGCTGAGTTTGCTTGTCTTCTCTTATGGGATGACATAATCATCCCTTATGTGTGTGTGTGTGTGTGTGTGTGTGTGTGTCCTTATTTACAGCTTGATTTGTGTGTGTTTTGCATACTCTGCATGAGGAGCAAACATTCTCCTGGCCAGAGGGACACAACAGCTAAGTGTGAGTGCCCTTTCTTCATTTGTTTATGCATTGTGTATCCAAAGCTCACTCACCCTTTCTCTCTCTCATACACAAATGGACACAAACATGTACAGATAGACATACAGAAACATTCAGACTTGTTAAACCCCTCTGGGTTATTTCACATGAGGCAAGCTGTACATTGC
The DNA here is from genome assembly GCF_013103735.1 of Etheostoma cragini. Taxonomy (NCBI): domain Eukaryota; kingdom Metazoa; phylum Chordata; class Actinopteri; order Perciformes; family Percidae; genus Etheostoma; species Etheostoma cragini. Next base: position 4,570,497 of record NC_048430.1, read on the forward strand.
TTGGCTTAACTATGTCTTGTTTACATTTATATGCACACACACACACACACACACACACACACACACACACACACACACACACACACACACACACACACACACACACACACACACACACACACACACACAGAGACAGAGAGACAGAGAGACAGAGAGACAGAGAGACAGAGAGACAGAGAGAGATGTGTCCTTCCTTAGATATCTCATTGTTAAACCCTGAATTAAGGGGCAACATTTTTATTTTGAAATAAATCATTGGCCGAATGCCATTGGGACAAAACAAATCAAATACTGATGACTGGCAAGCGTCATATATGTAGACAGATTAACAAGACATATATGACTTTTATATCTTTGACGGATGCACAGCTGAAAGGCAACATTGGTCCCAAAAGTTCTCCAGATGTGTATGTATTAAAACATACCTTGACAAATATAATCAATGCATTTGTCTTGAATTATCCTGTAATAGTACTGACGAAACTAGCCTCAGATTGGGAATAATTTAGGTAATTAGGTATAAACTACAATTTAAGTTTTAGGATTTTGTAGTCATGGGCAACACATTATTCCTAAAATGTAAAAAGAAACTTAAAATCTTTCCGTTAAAGCAACTCATATACTCCCATACTCTTCGGTCAGGCTCCTGGAAGTGGTCAGAATTATTTTCTCAGACATTTAAAATGTTCAGATGTTTCCATGCTCCTAATCATCTGTGACAGAGTACAATTTTGGCTGGTTAATAGATAATTCGCTCCCCAGTGTAATTCTGCCGTTGACTGAGAGATGCTTTGACTAGTTTTGAAACGTCTTCTTGCACCGTCACCTTCGCAGCAATTACCTTGATGAGACTGCAAAGACCAGAATGACAGCCACAACAACAGAAACAAAACCCAAATTGTATGTCACTGTATTTGCCCTTCAGGAAACGACAAGTGCTAAATTTGCTAAAATCTTCATAGTCTTTGACACCTTTTCTCCTCAGTGGAAAGCTCCCTCCTTACCTCTGCTCTTTTCCTCTCCCCTGTGCTCCTTCTTCACTTAACTCAGCCTCTAGACCCCCTACGCTTCCTCCGAAAAAAAGTGGAGCCACTGTCACATAAGTAGTGATTCAGATGTTTGATGATTGAATCGTAGCATTTAAAATTGCCTTTTTTTTTTTTTACATTTTCTCAAACAGTATAATTTCCAAAAAAATGCTTGGCCAAAAAATGATTCTCAAAATAGTGCTTACCACTTTTAAACTGAGTGCTTGTTGACCTTCTGTAAAATTGCTTGCTTTTTTTGTTCCCCACCAATTCTCTCTGCTATTCTTGTCTTAATGTTCCTTCCACTCCATTCCTCCTGTCACCTTATCACAGCAAGCACTGCAATGTTAAATAGATGCTTGGAACCCGTGTGGCACCTTAATAAAAGCTCAGAGCTACTGGGTGTCTCAGTGTGAACTCTAAGCTTTTTATCATTCTGATATCAGTTCAAAACATATTACAAAGCTTTTTAAAGTTTAATTTTAGCCCGGCATGATGATGTAAGAATATGCTAGGTTTGTGTGATTAATTTAGCCAACATTTACACACTGCATCCTCTCTTTTTGTGCTTTTCTGCCGCTATTCCACCATCTGGGACCGATGGGAGTAATGTGCTGTGATCAGCTCCCTGGTGTAGGAGCACACAGGAGCGCAGAGTGCAGCAAAGACTCGCCTCTCCCTCTGACATTTTGGAAGCCCCTAGTTGGCTCGCCTCGAGTCGATTAATGATCTCGAGAGCTGCTTTTTTCAAGGATGACACAGTCTTGCATGTGCACGTGCGCAAACACATGCAAAGGCATGACGCAGGGTGATTAATAAAAGGGCTAATATGATGAGAAAATTAAAACCGCAGCTCAGTTGGTGCAGTGGGAAACATACACTTTGGCCTTCCTTGTGCTGAGAAAAAAAAAAAAAGGTGACAGGAGGCAGGTAAGGTAACGCATGTAGACAGTATGGAACTCTTGTTATTTTACTGTTGGGGTATTTGACATTTCTGAGGTTATGGGTCAGGAACCATGCTAACTTTAATGACTGTGACAACCTTTAAATCAAGAAAGATGCAATGTCTATTTTCTACCGCAGCAGCATTAGGCATCAGAAAAAAACTGTTTAAAGACGTATTTTCTTTGTTCCAAACCCGGGTTCATTATGCAGTAGTTCATTAAGCAGTACAGCAGTTCTCGCCCGGTGACAGACACATCAGGTATATTATTACAGAATCATGTTCAGCTTCAGTTAGCAGGGACAATGACCTGCCATATAAAAATACAAGCCTCTTTTTAAATGTCGGGCTTATGGGTTATGATACAGTTCTCCAAGTCCGTGGTTTTGTATGTATCCACTTGTGTCTAGTGATGTGTGTGACATTGTTGGAAAAAAAACATAAGAATGTGGTATTTCACTTGCATTGTTTTCCTTTACACATATAAATCAAATGTGGGTTATGTAGTTAGACAGGCTGCTGCAACACTCATATTAGAAACGTGCAGCTTGCTGTGTTCATTTTTTGATTACATAGTCCTACATTATATAGATTATATACAGTTGGCGTCATTACGTACGTTTCTCTTACATTCAATTTTACACACATACAAAATCCTAAATAATAAAGCAGATGCCTCAAAGCAGATGTATTATTCAATACGTTGTAGGTAAAACACTTCGGGAATTTGTCCATTTATGCTGGTTATTAGTTTGTTTGCATAAACAATAGCCAAGAATTTAGAACAAAAACTGAGCAACAACAAGCCACTAGAGCATAAAATTGAATATGTATTTACATTTAAATTAAGAGGAAAACAGCAGTCGTATTTAATGCAAACTTTTCTGAATTGCAACAACAGGCAAGTCCACCATCTTCCTCATTAAATTTAAACTTCTTCACTGTGTAGCTCTCAATTATTTGTCTTAATGTAACTCTTCATATATTATCAAAAAAAGGCTAAAACGTCTTTTGTAAGCATTATGGAACATCCTAAACCACCACCCACACACTCTTCTTCTCCCTTACCTCAAATTGACAGCTTTACCCTGGGGCTAACTAACGAACGGCCTGCTTGATGAACCAAAAAGACAAAACGATTTGTTCCTGCGCTCCGTATCAAAGCCAGGTACATCTATGGCACTGGAGACGCTGGGGTGGAGAAGATCCGAAGGCACACTGCTTGTTAGTGTCGGCGTGTCAGCTCTGCGGGGCCAAAAGTAAAAATAGCAAGGCAAGATGATCAAGCACTGTTGCGGGGTAATAAATGCAAACCGGACCCGAGGTTGTGAGAGAGGAATCAGAGGGATGGTGGCAAGACTCCAGTGGGCGGCAACCTTCTGGTTTCAGGATGGTTATTTTTATTGGCACTGTTTTTGATGGCAAGATAAATGTCACGTTGTGGCATAGAGCTGTCATTATCTCCAACAACAACAACATTGTGTAATGAAAGTAAGGCAGAGAGATACGAGAAGAGTGAATTCAGCCGCAGTGTGATGTCGATCCTAATGGTGGTAATTATTTAAAGACAGTTCTGGCGTGTGGATATTTGCCTGAAAATGCAATCGGGAAGCTAATTAAACCATCACCTGGGTAGGTTGCAGTCGCTGGAAAACAGTCTGTAACAGGAGCATGACAATTTCCCGCCAGAATGAAGTCAACAGTAGCCTCATCAGGTCGACCATGTTGCCAGCTGCTACAATCAATTCTCCCTAGTTAACACCCACGACTGTGGATAATTAAATAATTATAAATAGAAGGGGATAGTATATTGTTGATTTGCAGAATTTCAATCTCTTTCTAAAAAGGGGATTAGCTTTGTCAGTCAAAATCATGGCCCACACTAGCTTAATTACAAAAATGTACAGCAAAAAAAAGATTTTTAATTAATAGGATCATCAGTTATGATCACTGAGATTGCATTTGTTAAGGGAGTCATGGCGCTGTGGCAGCGCAGCTCTCAATAGGCAGACTGCTGCTGCGCTGAAGGCCCATGTTTGTACAAACAGCACTCGCCTGATACAATCAGCTGTGAATATAATCCAGAACATGCTATCATCCTTGCTAAGTGGGGAAATCAAGTTCATTCAAATGCATGATTTCACTCCTGATATTTGTGGACTGATTCTGGGTCAACGACGCGTAAGGCATGACTGATCCGATGATTCTGCACATCCACTCTAATTTGAAAATTATGAGACAGGTATTAAATATGTTCTAGCTGAATCTTAGCTCACAATATTGTAAAGTAAACATCTGTTTGTGCAGCATTCGGAAAGTCACAAATATAAGATACGGCCATGTTTAAAAGATCGCAATTAGTTAACATTTGCTTTGTAAATTGGGAAATTCCTGTATAATCAAAACACTTTCTTTGGTTGATTATACTCAGACAAAGTCATCTATCTGTAAACCTCTATTATTAAAAATAGATTTAAAAAAAGAAAAGAAAAGTAAACTATGATACCTTATTAACTGTCCTGGAGCCGCTGATGCACATGCAATACTTTCATCGAGCATACCCGATGGGCGGGGTGAACCAATAATCCTTGCACCCTCTTAATTAATTGCAATACTTTGCTTCTAATTCTCTTTTTAAAAAAACAAACAGTTTCTTTAGCCAAAACTGAACATGCATCTGGTACCTAAAGACAAGATACACTCATAACAGTTTCATGAAATTGCAACCCATGTATAATGCAAGTTATGTTGTGCATTTTTCTGAGACAGCTATCCAATATTTTTTCATTTATTAGTTGGAATGGAGCATCCACCGGCTGCTCCTTCCCATTAAAACCACTCACCGGAAAAAAAACAGTGAGTGGCATTTATTGTTAAGAAGTGGCAGGAAAGGTTCAAGTAGACAGAACAGAATATAATTAAATACTAAGGAAACAACCCAAACTTGATTGTGAACAAGGAGCCGCTGTGCTGACAGGTGATTGAGGCATTTAATGGGGACTCGATAGAGACAAGTAGTGGACAGATGCAGCATAGCAGGTAGGTTGTTGAGGTGAAAAGGAAGGAGAAAATAAATCTGCTGTGACATAGCTGGCTCCCTGTCAGTTTTAGTATGCATTTCAAGACGTTACTGTTGTTCCATGAAACACATCAAGGATTGGCTCCCTCTTACATTTCCAACCTTTGATTCCCTATACCCCATGTATATCTCTCAGGTCCTCGGAGTCACCTATGAGCCTAACCCAGTCACTTCTGGTCGTCCCTCGGGCCCGGCAAAAGCTTAGAGCCCTTCTCATTTGGGAGGACCAGCCTGTAAAACAAACAGCCCAACTGCATCAGACATGCCCCTTCGATGGAGTCGTTTAAAGGCCAACCTCTTTTCCCAGGCCTTTGAAGGTACTTAAATGACCATTACCAAGGGCAGTTTGTTCCACACCCTTAGGAGGCTTTATATAAGGTTTTTGTAGTTGATGAATCTTTATCTTGATCTTTGCCTGGGTATGTTTGAGTTACTTGCTTGTCATAGACTTTGTTTTACGCTGTTGATCAGTTGTTCATGTTATAAAGCACTTTATTCAGCTAACGTTATAAAAAAGGTGCACTTTGAGGTCCTGCATGGTCACTTCTGTTGAAATTCCTAGTAAATTCCAAACTAAACAGAGCAAGCTCGCCCCTTTACCCATGTTTCGGTAACTGTCATGACTAACTGACTAACTGTCACTAACCCCCATCCCCTCCCCAATCCATCTTGTCAGTAATTGGCTGGAGTGATTTGTTGTATTTTGGTGCCTAGCCTGTGTGCGTTTGTTTGACGTTCACAACCCCAGTGTTGTCTCCAGAGACCGGGCTCATTCACAGTGTATTCAGGGCGCAGGCAGCTGGATGATCAAGGAGAGATTTGAGACAAAATTGAAATTGCGCTGAAACCATGCAGGAACTCATAGTGCACCTTTAATTGTGCTATTTAAATACATTTGACTGGATATAAACCATTTTTACATACTTTTGCTGAAGCTATCTTTTTTATTAGGCATTTGTGTGTGTTTTTGCTGCCAATTATAATCGTCATTGGCGGCGCTAAGTGCCGGACGAAGCCCAAGTGCCGTTGCAAAATGGATTTTGGGAAGGAAATCGTTTTAGTCATGCAACAGAAAACTCAGTTTGGAAAGAAAGTCTAGCTAGTTGTCTGGATTTACCCTGCAGAGATTTAAGGAGCAGTTAACCATAGTCCTCAGAAATGCACCTCTTTTGAAACTCCTCCACGCAGAAGGTTACCAACATCCGGGTGAAAAGAAGAATGTCCGGCGGAATTTGCAGCCGCCCCTGAACAATCCCAAAAGTGGAACATCGTGGATATAGACAACACATCTGGCAGATGCAGAACAACGATGTGAGTGCTAACAGATAAAAGTAAGGGTGTGTGTGTCTCCATCTAAGGGGGCATCAGAGTGCTTTATCTGTCATCACAAGGACAGAAACAAAGACTGCAATCAACAGCCTGGACACTCAAACAGAGACACGGCAGACTGTTTGGTATAGGGATTGGGGATGCTGCAACAAAATATTGCCTTACAGTTTCCTTTGAGTTAGCAGATGTGAAACTGTCTGGGGATAGTGTCGTTCAAATGTGAATTTTGTGTTCTGAAAACAACATCAGGAATTTCCCAATGTGTGCTTAGTCCGTTTTGTTGTCTATCAATTTAAATATCCCTCGGCAAAACCTATCCCCTTTCTCTTGAGATCATTTTGCCCTCTCAGCCCTCCATTCCAGCCAATCCTGACCATTTAACATATTTCTAAAAGGTCTAACTGGAGGTTATGCACAGGTATTTTTTGTGTGTATTTTTTCTGCCTTCAATTTCGGTCAGCTGACAGGAGTTTACACCAGAATAACTGTTAACACTGTAAAGCCTGGCAGGAAATCACAGAATCAGAAAACTTTTTATTAAAGCATTTATCTCTGGAGAGTTGACGATATTTTAGGTTGAAGTGCTCCAGGGCAGAGAAACGATAAAAGCAATTGGAAGAATTGGAAGGAAAGCACGCTAATGACCAATACAACTGGTTGAGACAATAATCAGTTTCATGGTGGATAAAATGAAGGAAAACATTCCAGTCATAGTGTAGTGCTGGCCAAATAATAGCGGCCTAATTTTTCATGGCGCTATTAATTTATTTCTTTTCCTCAAGAAAAAGATTCTCTCAATGAGCTTCTTACTATAAGCAATGGGATCTGATGGGGTTTCCATTTTCTAACTGATCGGAAGTTGGGACTCAGTTTGAAAGAGATGTTGCCACGTATACTTTCATGCCAATCAGGATTTTGGAACATTATAATCAAAATATGGGATCACAGAATACTCACACAGTCTTGATGAAGAGTATTGGCTGAGGTTTTGACCAGGGGCGTTGAAACTAATCATTCTGTCGATGCATCGTGATGTGGACAATTCTTCATCAATACAGATCAAAATCCGTTATTGTCTAATGAGATTACTTGTTGATTTTCCAGTCGCTGCTTTTGTTTTTGCCTTTTGTCAGCCGTGTTCAGACTCCGCTACAGTCTGCAAGTGTCTTTTTTTAAGAGCAGATACAATAAAAAGGATTTTCTTTCTGTCTGTCTGTTTGCTTGAATTTGTCGATAAAAACCATGTGTAGCTTATGTAGAGAAGGTGACATATCGTGAGATCAAATCGATTTTGAATTGTTGTCAGGATAATCGTAATGAAAGATTCATTGCCCCTAGTTTTGACCATTAAACTAGTAATAAAGAATACCTACATATGTTAATTGAACCTGTTATGTTGGTTTACTGTATGGCATTATGAATATTTAATGTTATAGATACATAGCTTTTAGTTTTTTAGGGGAGAATATATATATATATATATATATTTTATAGGGACTAAAAGAGACTGAAACTTTTAGTAATATTGAGTTGCAGCAGCCGTAATAAATTACACAGAGAAAAGCATTTAGAATATTTTGCAGCCCTTTTGCATCTGTGCCAGTTGAGATAGTTTTATTTACTGCTTTTTTCTTGGTGGCACAGACGGTCACACAAACAAACCAATATGCTCAATTGAGGCCGAACAGGCTTTCAGTGTCATCCTGAACAACTTTGCTTACTCTCCGCAAACCACTCAACATCTGCCACTAGTGTCACCCTGATTAGGGAAAAAGCAAACAACAAAGCATGGTGACAGGTGAGTGATGGTCTTTGAGTAAGGCAGTGCTGAGGATCAGCTGGGTGAGGGATTTATGTTGCTATATTACACAGGCTCACATAGTCCCACAAAAAATACAAAACTAATGAAGTAAAAAAAAAAAATAATAATAAAAGACAGAAGGTAAAAAACTAAGCATGAATAAAAGGGGAAATTGCTATGAAATGTACTCCTGGAAATTCCCTTACAACACACTGTACACATGCATGGTAAACGGTCAGATAAACCTGGCTCTTTGCACTATACATATAATAAAAGAGTGTTTCACACTGAAAGATAGCATCTGTTGAAAACATAATCCATCCAGATTTCAAGTACAAGACCTCCAACCCATTTCACACGAAAGATTAATCCACAATGATGCATCGAGTAACTTGACAACCAAAGCCCATTTGAACAATAGGCCACCGCTCTGGCTAACCCTAATGTAATAAAGCAACCTGCTCAGCAGTGCAGCAACATTTTAAAAACAATCAAAGGCTAAAGGAGTAAATGACCCCAGCAAGCATGTAGAACACACATTAGAAACATAGTCAGCTGTGCTGATAATCACACAAGTAGCTGTGGGCAGTGTAAATATTAGACTTACTGTAATAAATAATGCTCATTCCTGCTAGTTCAGGAGCAGCCATTAACAGCCTTTATAGACCTTAGCCTATAGGCATGCAACATGCAGAAATGTTCATTAACTCCAGAAAGGAGGCAGCCTGCTGAGTGTTGGACCCTGAAACTAAACATGCAGACTTTTACGTCATACAAAGAAAAGAAAAGAAAGAGTTCTGGACACTCACAGATGGCATTCAGCAGAGATTATTTTGCTCTGGGCCAATGTGTGAGACCTCAGTAAGCTTGATTCAAAAGATGTGCCTAGTGACTCAACAGAGCACAACAGCAATAGAACATGTTATAAAGTGTGTGTGTGTGTGTGTATGTGTGTGTGTCTCAGCCCTCCCTTAATATTTTCCTGAGTGCAATGCAAGAGATTTGCACCAAAAGCAAAAATCCTTGACTTACAATTCTCTAATTGTAATACATTCTTTGTAGCTCCGAACATTTAGTGAGAAAGGCTCTTCAATTTATGCAATATGCTCCATTTGTTGTACTTTTTTTTTTTCTTCTTACCCCAAATAACCAAAATGGCCACATTCTGAAGTTTGCCTTCAAGCAGCTGTCTGTTGTTTTGAATGCAAAATGTAATTGTTCCACAACGCTGAAGCATCAAACTGCAGTTTTTCACCAACTCATTATTTTCCATCTTAATTGACATGAAGCAGCTACTTCATTCTACTAAAGTAATAAGCTAATGCTCTCTGACTTTGCCTGCTTGGTATTGACAGTCCCAAACTGCAGGATGTTCACTGGGTAAATGAATCAAACTCAATATTTTTATTTATTTTTTAAGTTTAGTCTGGCAATCATTGTCATTACATGTCCTGAACTGTTGTAATCATGCAAGTTGATCAGTGATGTCCGCATTACAAAGTCTGCATCAAATGATGTTTACCGTCATATTTCCATTCACCCAGCTCACAGCGGGTACCTTACACTCGTATTGTCATGCTGTTATTTACTCTAAATATGAAGCTCTCTCTCTCTCTCTCACACACACACACACACACGCACTCTTTTCAGAGCACAATTTAAAGCTTTATTTTTCAACAAAAGCTATAATCGCAAGATTGTACACATGTGTTAATGCTCTAACATGAAAAATTTAAACATTCTGGTTTACAATAATTTTTTAGAAAATCACACACATCAGCTCCCACAGCTATTGGTTGATGTATGGGTCACACCTATATGTAACCTGAATGGAGCAAATGCCTGTCCTTAGTCATCCTCTTCGATTGTCTGATAACAGTCTGCATCCTCCGAGCAATCTTCTCACATCAATTTGCCCCAATCAACTATGTGCAATGAAGCCATTTCAATAGAACTTTATTGTGCAGAATGCATGCATTTTACTCCAGTGATGCTCCTAATATTTACAGTACATATGCTGATGGAGCCATCCGGACTCTAACAATGAGGGGAAATGAATGAGCTCCAATCTTCCCATGCTACATAAAAGGAAGTTCTCATTAATATTGTTTTATATTCTTTTACTAAAGAGAGGGAATTATTTGAATAATTACATATCATGGTGCTTGACTTTAAAGGGCCTTGTTTTAGTCATATCTTTTTACTTTAAATGAGCAATATGGCAATATGGCACACATAAAAATGTGTCAAATATAGGGGATATTTCATGATGACCTACTTCACTGGCTATTTGGGAGAATAAACTAACCTATGACACTGTTCATATCCCAGCATTAATCCATTAGATAGACTCAGACTTTGCCAGACCATTCTCACGCTGCGGAGCAGAGAAGGGTCTAGCTCGTCCACATTCAATGATAAGGAAGTATAAATAAAATAAACATAACAAAGCTACTTTCAAGTCCAAATGATAAACCTTGCAGTGCAAAAGCACAGCTAAATCTTTGTTGCCGTGTGTCTTTATGCAGCTTCAGCAGCAATTAAGAGTTACTTCACAGATCTTAATTGAATATGCCTCCGGCCATTACTGAACACCTGATTGCCAGGCCAGTAGAAACAGCTAAACGGTTCTCTTCCCATGTATTTACTGCAGCCTGCTTTATCCTCAAATATGGGTGTCATGTTAAATATTGGTTATAAGCCAATCAGGCAAATTCTTTTGACTTCTACACTACAAAATATGTTCTGCGATAGAAAACTGTAGAGCTCCGGCAAACTATTTCTTTTCTTGTTTTTTTCTTTAATTGCTTGATGGATTAGTGTCCTTAATAGTTTGGTCTGTACAATGTCAGGAAATGCAAGTGAACTTTAGTTTCTAGCACCACAAGAATTTAATGCCGAGCACACAAATAAAACTAAGTGGCACAAACTTCACAATCTTCACAAACACCTCAGGTTGAATTTCCATAACATGTCAACATATTTCTTTTTCTGGCCCAGTAGCAAAAACTCTCACATTGGAGATGCCAGAGTGTTTGGCATATTTGCTCGAAAACATAAAAAAAAAAAATAATTACTTAAACTATAATTCAATTAATTAAATCACTTGCCAATTAAATTGTCAGAAAATAAACTAACATGCAATTTAGAGTAAACAAATGTCAAATCGAACTAGAGTATGTGAACAATGTACTAAAAGGTAAACATGCCCAGAAGCTTTAGGATGATGAGGGAACAGGATGTTAGGCTAATAAAAACCTAATTAAGGTAGGGAAATGTTTTTAAAACACAACACACCATGTATCCACATGTGACATCTTTTATTTAAATTAAGACCACTATTTTAACCCTGCTTCAAAAAAGGTCATTTTAAAAAAAGGGGCCTAAACCTCAATATAAAATGTAATCTGGGCAGCATTACATGCCATGAAAACATCAATTTGCTGTTTAAAATTAGTTGTGTATGAACGCAATTTGTGAAAGTGACATGGTTGCTTTGCCCACACTTACACAGACAATGGACCAATCTGCAAGAAGATGTTTCCTTGGCACATTATATAATTCATTCAATTGCGATTTATAAATTTCCACCTGAAGAGTTCCCCCCAAAACCCTCAAGTCAGTGAGGTGCCAGCTTATCTGAAAGGATGTTATTATCCTGAATTTGAATGCAAGATTGAGTTGCAAAGGCTTTTTCATCCAAGAATAAAATGCTGGGGGCAATATTGAGTGAATTGTCAAATATGCTACTTTTTGTGTACAGTCAATGTTGAGCCAGATAAGCCCCAGTCGGTCCCTTTTCTGCCCTGTGGCCCAGCCAAGCAGCCGTGATGCATCAGCGCAAATGTAAAGTGTGCAGGGGGTCCCTGTGTGCAGCATGCCAAGGGACAAGCAGATAGAGAAGCAGCTTAACCAAAACAAGTGCTTGGCCTCAAACTGATTCATCCAACCCACATGAGTGGTTCATTGTTAGCAAACTAAAAGCAAATAATAACTAAGCTTTGCAAGGTAAAAAAGGATGCTATGCATGTTCAAAACTGTCAATTAAAAGGCCATGAGAGTCAATGGCACCATATTACAACCTGTCATTATGCAGGTTGCAAAACGCAACATGCACTTCACTGCCTTTTTTGTTGAAGGCCAGTTGAGTGTCCTATTCTTACTAAGTTAACCACCAAACACCCAACCTTAACCAAACATTTGATGTGAATTTAATTGGGTGTGGTGTTCTTAGACAAAAAATAGTGGACATAGCATCAGTAACATCCCCTAGTGGTGTACTCACGTTTTGAGTTAAGTTGTTCCGATACTAGTACTGGAAAAGCCGCCGATACTGCCTAAAAGTGCTCGTCGACGTGTATGCTTGACTTTGCACCGATCCCATGGCGCTAAGCTCAGAAAGAAGTCTGCTTTAAAAAAGCAGTACATTTCTTTTTAAACGTACTGTCAAAATGATAACCTTGCCTTTATAAGCAGGACCAAAAAGCCCTTTGTAAACTTTTTGGAAAGCTGCAAATACTCAAAAGCCCAATGACATGTTCCACACAAAGGTGGGAACATGTCTCAAGGGTTTGAGTTATACATCTCTAAGGGCTTCAGCTGGACCCCCATATATACACACACATGATCAAAAATACAATATGATGCAATATTACAACTTATGCCTCTTTTTTTGTTGATTTCTTTTGAATTTGTGGTTCTTTATTCGACAGGACAGCTGAAGACCTAACAGGCGAGAGAGGGTGGGATGACATGCAGCGAAGGGCCACAGGTTGGAGTCAAACCCCGCTGCGTCAAGAAGTGAACCTCTATATATGGACACCCAGTCTAACAACTGAGCTATCGGGCATTCATAATGACTCTTTTTTTCACTTTAAAGTAAACCTTTGAAAGCAGAACTTTTACCGTGTGGGCACACGCTTCAACCATATGACATAAGTAAAGGGCCTTTTTTATCATTATCTATCAATAATTCGAGGAACACATGCTGCAGCGTGGCTCATTCCTTTGTGGCTTGGCTGCGACTCATCTAGAGATTTGGTGTGTGCCCATTTTTTTGGTGTAGCAGTCACACATTGAGGTAGTATTAGGCGATGTGGCTCTGGCGGGGGAATGGGAGGCCTGGCTCAGCCTTCTGGTAAAGCTGCTACAGCGCAGGCTTAGAAATGTGCGCAACTGCCAGCAACAAAACATGCCAAAGAGCCCATGAGCCTGCGCGTTGATCTGCCATATGTCCTTGTACGATTAATGTCATCACTTGTGTCTAGGGTAGAACGCAATCTGTTTTTGGTGGACGATGACTTTTGACACGACACCGGTAGCTCACTGCAAAGACACGCGTGACAGAGCATTTTTCAATGTGCGATGTGTTTTGCGCATTTGGAAGACACACAGAGGCTCTTAGAGTTATAGTAAATATACCTGTTTAGGAATGCAGTGAATGAGTAAAGAAAGCATCAGGGTGAATGACGTTTTGGATTTTCAGTGAGGCATGTTTTTCATACATGTTCCTTTTTTAAACCAAGAGATACCTGAAATTACAACACTGGAGTTTTACAGTTAACAGAACCTTCTACTGCTTCAATTAATTTCTATTTCCATCCTACGCAGAACATTTTGCCGGTGCCAACTGCATATTTGAATATTCTTCAGAGGATTCTGGGTGAGCAGCCTTCAGATGATGAGCGTATCACAGCGGAGAGCCTCGTGTCAGCGATTGCTGGCAGATTCATGGCTGCCTCTGTTATCCATGATTTTGTGTTTTTATTTGTAGCGCCACGTAACTGATCGTCCATACTTTCTTATCTCGCACCACTGCTTGATTTATGCAGCCATAAATAAATGATTCATGCTTGTGAGTGTGTGTTGCAGTCATTACAGATTTGCTGCATCTTTCCTGTCTGGCTTTAAGAAACAGCCTTGAAGCAAGTGTCACCAATTTGACAGCAAGCTGATCTGTTACACAATCTGCCCCACTCTGCTGCGACTTCTATCAGGCTGCGTCTAGTTATGGGTTTCTGTGAGTTTGCGTTTGTCTGCACGTGTGGTCTCCCTGTCTGTCCTTCCCCCTCTTTTCCGTGTTACATCATTCTCCCAGAGGTTGTTGTCACCTAGCAGAACATAGCTCGGTGGTCTGTTCTGTCTGCAAACCCGTACATGCGGCTGACAAGCTGTTCCCGTCCTGATATCCGCTCATCGAAAGGCAGAACACACAAATTGACTCTGTCGCGCTGAGGGATTTGCACGTAGACAGACAAGCTCAGGTACTTTCACTGGGAAACTTGCAGATGTGCATATGCACATTGACGGGCTTAAAAATCAACTGCTGGAAAGTAGGGATATCATTCTCCTATGGTGTAATTAAATGCAATTCATGGCGCCTTCATAGTGCACAGAGTAGAATCTAATTTGCCTCTAAGGACGCTGTATGTAGCATTAGAGAAAGAGAGGGGGAATAGAAGAAAAATAGTCAAAGGGTAGAGAGCTAGGAAACCAAAACAAATGTGATGCTCGCTGTGTTTCTCTCTCCATGGCGTGGCCCTTGGGGAGAACTCAAGTGGTAAACACGTTTTTTTTTTTCCAGAGCAGTATATTGCTTTTCACAATTACCCATAAATAAGGCCTGGCGCTCCTGAATGAGGTCTATGGTATTTGTTGTAATTTTCTATAATCTCTTCTCTAAGGGCTTTGTTGTGAATAAAAATCCATCTGACCCAGAAACTAGAGGGGTAATAATGGATGTAATTAACACAGCAGGAAGACTGATGTTTATTTCACATTTACCATCCGCTCACTGCCCCTTATTCTATCTTTAACCCCTCTTTCACTACCAATTTCTCAAACTAAAGAAAAAGTATATCTGCATCTGCCTTCTCTACCCCCTCCACCCAGCCCTTTACTTCTTAAGCTCCTTCCC
The DNA here is from genome assembly GCF_013103735.1 of Etheostoma cragini. Lineage (NCBI taxonomy): Eukaryota > Metazoa > Chordata > Actinopteri > Perciformes > Percidae > Etheostoma > Etheostoma cragini. The sequence continues at coordinate 4,585,593 of NC_048430.1, forward strand.
TTTGCCTCCTTATCTCTCTCAGCCTTCTCCCAACCCCTCTTACTTTATCTCTCCTCCATCTCCCTCTGCATTTCACACATACACTTGACTTAATCTCTCACTCACTTCCACCACTCCTCAACAGTTCAACAGCACCACCCAGTGTCTTACCCCTATAATGACACTTTTACATAACCATTGTTGATGAGGTTTTCATTTTGAACATCTGTTCATATCTCATTTCTTTCACCGCACTCATTAAGAATGTTAGATTTTATTGATGTCAGCTTTGCCTGCGTATTAATGATTCATATGTGTGACCACTATAATAAGTTTGATTAATAGAACAATGCTTTTTTTGGATGAGGTGCTTTATGGGTAATAACAGTGACCATACCACAATTTGGTTCATCCATAAAAATATTAATAATATTTAATATTTTTTGTATGGGGAACGGGTTTAGGATGTATAGAGCTTTTTTCAAAAGGTCAATTTTTATAAAGGTCAAGAAAAACATGTTGAACTGGTTGCAATTTGTTAGATTCTTGAAACAATTTCTTTGAATTTCTTCTGGTGTATTCCACTCTTGTGGAATACAATTTGTTGACAAAATAGTGGTATAAAAAGAACTAAGTTCTTCTCTAGCAACACCCGTCTCATGTTGAGTCTGAGATTTGTAGCTGTTGGCACAGAGCCAGAGTCACATGTTATGTGGTCTGAAGCTGTCAATTGTCAATGTGAATGCTTTTCTGTCACTACCATTATTAACTTTGAGCTGAAATGTTGTTCAAATGCATATAATTGTGATTCTAGAGCAAGATGTCATCCAGTCCAGCACTGATTGAGTTACACATCTTTGTAAACGGACTGTATGTATATATATATAGCACTTTCCTAGTCCTAACATCTACTCAAAGCACTTTTACATAGTGAAGAAATCATTTACCATTCATACACTGTGGCTGTAGATAAACATTCACACACATTATTTACACAAACACGAAAAAAAAAAAACATGTGCGGAATGAGCCGAGGGTCACTGCACTCTTAATCCATTTCATTCAAAATGTTAACTGCAACTGCTCCTCTACAAATAATTGAGCCCTCATTCTGAATCCTTTATTTTGATTGCTAAAAAGAATAATTCAAGGATGAACTCATCATTTTGCCAATTTTGAAAAAAAAGCCCACTTAAAGTAACTTGATTCATCATTGCCACTAATGTAGCCATAGCTAACATCTGACATGCTAGACATATAATTCTACTTGCTATACATGTAATGATTTTAATATTTAATTTACAGATAGGCTCTGTTTGCTTCCGGTATTTCTTAATCTGATTCAAGCTGTTTTTCCATTAATGTAGGTAATTACTTAAATTATAGGTATTAGGGATGCAATTAGTTCAAGTACTTACTGATCAATTAGCTGGTTCTGTAACACCGTTACATTTCACAAGATAGTACAGGACGTAGACTCTTTTGAACAGCCTCCTAGTGGACCCCTTCCTGTTAACTAGATGTTGCCTAGCATCGTAAACAGCAATACTTCTGACGTTGATAAGCAAGATTAAAATTAGCCTAGAGTTTAGATCAATGACTAATATTTATACTTTACCCACTGTAATGGCCAATCAAAAGCTGATGCAAAACCACAATGCTCACTGATGTTCTTAAAAATAAACACTTATGATGATTTACAGAGCCAAACAGCGGTTACAACACACAGAGGCTACAGCCCATCCTTTGTTTCAGAAATAATACCAAAGAATCAAGATGAATGTGAAGTTATAGAAGTTACCCAGCATAACAAGGGCAGCTGCACTATGAAATATTGTCCAAAACCCAGTACACTTGATAGAATAAGAAAGCATTCCAACAAACTGACCCTTAAAGGAAAAGTCAACCCCTGCACTCTCACACTGTAATACACAGAATCCATCATCAGCGAGGCCCTGGAGGTGTTCATGATGAGGCGCTGTAATACAGTTTGTGCTGTGCCCATTTTCCTTCAACCTGCCTCATCTACCTGTAATTGCAGTTTGTGATTTCATACATTTCCCATAAGGGCTGTTTTCAGTCCCCATAGAAAGGGAGAGAGAGAACAGAGATAAACTCCTGTTGGCTAAATACGTTTATTAGAGATAGGGGCTTCCATCCAAACATGGTTTTGTGAGAGAAAAACAGGCCGAGTTCCCACATCGGATGAAGCATCTCTGGGGCTACGTACACAAATTGCTTGGACATAAGAACTGTCATGAGTCCGGCCACGTATCAAGTGATGGTGATTATATCAACACTAACTGAAGGGCAAGGAGGAAAAAAATACGAGCAAAGGAAGGAAGCTGATACAGGACATTTTGTGAACTTAACTCAACTGTTTAAGCAACTATAGTGCAAAACAGAATGAAAGACATGTTCATGTTGCTTTTCTCAAGCGTTAACCTTGTGACAAATTGATCAGTCACTGGTGGTTACTCAGGTGCAACGGCTGTTTGTATGAATTTTCAATCTGTGCCCCCATATTTTGTTTTTCTGTACATAAAAAAGGGCTTAAAATACATATTGCAGGAGATGTGACAAAGCCAGTTTGACTGTAGCATGTAAAAAAGAGAAGCAAATTCTTGATATCCCCCATGATGTCTTCTGGATGCATTGCATTTTGGTCTTTGCAGTTTTTACTTTAAAAAAACTTTTTTCCCCTTATGGTTCTCTCATATTTCTTCAGTCACAGGTTGTAAGTCCAAAGTCCACTGACTCCACTGCTGTGCTGGTAATATCTGGATATATTTAATCTTTTGGGGACAAGTTATTAGTAACGATAACACAATCCACAGGCCCATAAATGCATGGCATATATCAATACCATTTCCCAGACTGAGGTGTTATGCTTAGTTTTCCTTTCATCCTTCAGTAATGTTCTACCTCAGCGATGCTCTGACAGTACAGCAAAGCCACCACATAGCTTCCCAACATAATGTAAAGGAACATCAAATTTAATGTAATTATGATAAGCCATAAAATGCTGTATCCACCTATGCAAAAAACCAACTCCTGTAGCTTACAGGGTTGAGAGTAAAAGCATGAACCACACAGCGACCGCAGATTGATAGAGAAAAAACAGGCCGAGGGTATAATGTCTTGGATGACTTGTTCTGGGAGTTTTCTATAATGGATCCTAATGCTTCAGCCGCTGCCTCTTAATTCTTCTACTCTAAAGCTGTCCATTTGCTTTCTGGCAGCTGTATGCACACGTGCCATCATCTCTGCTGCTCCGGATTCGTGTGCACATTGCATGTGTAAGATGCGTTCCAAGTCTGCAGTCCCGGATCGTTTCAGTGCCACACAATGGCAGTGCCAATCCAACATCCAACACAAGTCCAGACTAAGCTATCTGTGTCTCTGTGTGGGTGTCTGGCAGTCAGTCGGATACCTCTGAGAACGTGATTTGAGTCCCAAGTCGTCCACACTCCCACAATGCTCCACTGCCACACAAAAGGACAGTGTCAATTTACACAGAAGGAGTCCTGCTAACTTTGTGCAGACGGCCACATACACTCACCAGCTTCACAACATACTTTTCGTTCCTTCTATTGCAACAATGGCCTCTCTCCTGTTTACTGTCCCTTATAGAAGAAAACATTTTTGGATTAGTCCGTCTCCCAAAGACAGCCCCCCCCCTCCCCCCATCTCTCTCTCTCTCCAAGGAGTCTTCTTTTCCTCTGAAGAACTTCTTTAGGAGGTCTCTCACTCCAAACAAATTTTACCCGTATATGTCCATCTTCCTCCCCATTCTGAGTTGCTTTACATAGTTCCAAAACACAGGAAATATTATATTTTTAACACCTTCTTTAAACTGTAAATTAATGTTTACTTGATGCAACCTATTGTATTAGGTGTGTATTAGGTGTAGCATTATACTGTTTTCCAAATAGATGGTAAAACAGCATGTAATTTGTTCATCTATTCAATAGGGAAACATCCCATCACCTTCATTCATCAAAAATGAACAGCTCTTTCAGGTTGGACTTCAGCAAGAGATGTTGGGTTAATTATAGTAAGTGCAATTGCTTGAGTGTGCTTGCTGTAGCAAAAAAGCAAATTTACATTTTGTGTTGTGTTATAGTTTGTCCCGCCTTGCTAGACCACTCTCTACAGCACTGCAGTGGAGAGTATGGCTAGTCCGCACAGGAATAGGTGATGGAAGAAAAACATGCTCTGGTTTAAACCATTCACAAGCACCAGCACGATGCCTCTGCAAAATAGCCTTGGGAAGGAACTTGTGTACATTGGTTGTTGGTTGGTCGTGCGAGAGAAAACTCAGATTGGCCAGATTAGCTAGCTGTCTGGATTTAACCTGCAGAGATCTGAGGAGCAGTTTACCATAGTCTTTAAATAAAAAAACAATCGGCCAGAGTTTAAAATTACAACACAAAGAAAGCGGAAGGTAATGGTACATCTGAAAAGAGTGACATCTGGCGGAATTTCCGGCAGAACGAGAGCAATCCAGAAAGCGTAATGCAGCCAATGTAATGGTCTACTCCGCACAACTGTTTTTGCACTTTAGTATTTCCTCCAAAGTTTCAAATGTAGCTTATCCAGAACTATCTTTCCTGTGAGTGAACATCCAGCACTCAATTTGATGCGAGTGCCAATCTGAGATTGAAATGTTACATTGGGCTTTGGTCACAGTAACAATTACAATACTATTTAAAAAGTACAGCAATGCAGACAGAAAGGAGAGCACATAGAGATACAAAATACACTTGACAGGCATGACACAACCATGCACGATTACAATTTCTTTGCATAAGAGATGCAGATGCAGGCAGGATTAAATTAAATGCATAACATTAAATATTAAACAGGAAAGCTGCATGTGAAGACAGTTAGTTAACAATTCAATTCAATCACACAAACTTCTGGGCTGCATGTCCCTGACTGTGATTTTACTGGAAGTATTAGGTTCCCACTCCATGACTACTTTCAATGAGCTACTGCTGTTGAATACGGCTGGAAAACAAGCAATATCTTAAAAAAAAAAAAATCTAGAATCAGCTGCACACTTTTTCTTTTTAGTTGTTTTTAAATCCAGTAATGTTGGTGAATGAAAATAGCAAAGTTGCTGTGGGACATTTGCGGTATCAGCGTCCACATTTGTTTTTCAAAACACGATAAATACAAAGCGACAGCAAAAGGTACAACCTATAGAAAAGATAATTTGATTATATGTTGTCCTTGCTGCATGAATTGAATACTAATACTTCTGTAACATTAATGACAGTTGCAGCATTAGTTGCATGAGGAACGAGTGACGTTTCACCACGTACCCTTATCAATAAAAGATTTAAAAGGGTAAATACAAAATTCATTGGCTTGTGAATGGCTGCATTATTTAGGTCATGAAATCCAGTGGATCAGTGAGAAGAATACCAAGAAAATCCTGTTTGTGTACAGTGCAGAGAGGACAAATTCAAACCAACAGAGGTGCCATGATTACAGAAATGAGATTTAAGTCGCCTCTTAAGCCAAGTGAATTCTGAGCCGTTTTGACACCCATAGACATTTCAAATTTCTTTACGACCAGTCCTTATTGTAAGCACCATTCTCTCACTAAATACCCATAACCCTTTTGAAAATCTCACTGACTGAAACCAACCTCCTCCAGCTGAGGAAAATCTGCTTGCATGGTGTGCAGAAGCACTCACAATTCCCTTACAAGTCATTATCAATCTGTTCCTTTCCTCCATTCCTCCCACATGCTGGAGTAGGCAAGAGTGCTCAGTTGAAGAGGAAGTTGGGGGGAGTGCACTGGACAGTTTTGATCTCTGTAAATTGTGCCTGTGACTCTGATACAGTTTGCATTCCAAACATAAAGTAGCCTAATTAATGCATGTATGACACATGACTTATGAGCTTAGCACACACAGTATTGTGGTTAGCTATTACACCTATAAGTATCCAGCACAGCTTAAAGACATGAATTATTCTGCACAGGCCACAAGCAACCACATGATCACACAGAGAAAAAAGAGGTGACTTTACAACCAGATTAAATGCATCGTGGGCTTTCTTGCAGGCTCAGACAGCAACGTCAGTGTCCATGCAAACAAGATACAGCACAGGGCTTCTATAACATCAGCAAATCACACAGCAAGCAGGTAAATACACACGGATAGCCGCAGAGAGAATGTTAGCCATCAAGAAGATAAAAAAAAAATAAAATAGCTAGCAAAGAAACAAAAAGACAAACAGGGTGTGACCTCTGATTTCCACCAACTACAGAATGGCTGGAGAGTCAATAGGTTTCCATTAAAGTCAATGCGTGTATTTTGGGTGACTGTGTAACGGCTGCGTTCCAACTCCGTCCCAGCTCTGGTGATCCGTGGCCCGCCGGAGCAGATCCACACAGCTTCTATTTTTGCCGGAAGCAGGAGAACACTGCAGCAATTTGGCACACAACAGATTGGGCATGACAGGAACTAGAGCACAGAAACAAAATCCGGTAAATTTTTAAAATAAAATACACCATGCTCACGTCTGATCATATTTATGGGCAGAGAGGCCTATAAACAACAGGTCTGAGGTTTTGTGGTTCGGTTATTAAAACTGTGAACTTGCAAGATTTTGTGGGTCCTTGTGACTTCAGCTGTCAGTCATGGCCACCGCCATTCCGCAACAAATCTGGACCTGGTGGGTCTTGACGGACGGAGGAGCACGGAGCCGACACGCAGCGGAGCCGATCCGCAGCCATTCCGCAGTTGGTGGAAATCCAGGTTAACGTTATCTGACTCACGTGTTTTGAAGTCCTCTCTTCTTTCTTTCATTTGAGATGAAGATGCGTTTCCCACTGTGAAGGTCACTTCGTAGACAAAAGTCCACATGTCCTCAATCCATCGCTGCTAGCTTGCAACAGCACTGTTACCTGAAATAGTTAGCAACACTGTCAGCAAACAATATCTCGCTAAGTAAATCCCCAGGTGGATTAGACCTATGTTTAGGTAAATAATAATGACAAAAGTAGGAAAATGTCATCTTACTTTGCTCCATCTTTTTTTTTCATGTCTCCTTTTATATCCTCCTTCTCCATAACCCCATTGTGTCTTTTTTACTTTTCTCAACCTCCCAACATACTTCCCTCTGTCTCTTAAAATGACCCTTCACCCTTGCCCCACAGGTGACTCACATTAATATACTAATTAGGCACAGGAAGGGCAGTGCACAGAACACAAATCAACATTACAGAATAAAAGCACGCCAGGCCCAAGAAACATAAAATAAAATCATGCAACCAGAAATGTTATCAATAATTAAAACAGAGAAAGCAAATTAACATGCACAATACATGAAAAATCAATAACAAATAAAGTACAGCCAACCAAAACATGCACAAAACTATGACCATACTGTATGAGATGAGATTGACGTGCACTCTTATAGATAATTAAATAAAGGGTAATGACAAATGTAAAGGGTAGGGTATCCCAATACACACAAAAGAGAGAGTTCTTCTTTTGTATTATTCTTCAAGTTTTACGTGACGTGTGGGTGGAATATGCATCAACTTCTCCCTGCAGAGGAAATGTAAAAGTGGCATACATGCAGGAGACTTTTTAAAACACAAAAAGCAGTTGCAATTTGCCAACCTCATCAAGGACATGTGAGGGTGTGAACTCCAGCATACCACACAGTGCTTTCAATAGCAGGTCTAAGGTGGTCAAGGCAGCGCGCTTGATTGCAGTGGGGTCACAACCAGAAGCACTGTATGTCGACTTGGAAAGAACGAGTAGGTGAGAAGATGCAACAACAACCACATGTCGGCTGCAATGTCTCTCAGAGGAGGATCTTTAGGGTGTTTTTCACTCACAGGAAAAAGTAATGTTCAAGTTTTTTTGGCAGTAATTTTGACAACGTGAAGTGCGTGTACAGCAGGATGCCTGCTGATGTTCTGACAGCTGTGAGTGCCTGCACTGCTAACAGCTTGCTTCAGTGAAATGTTGCTGAAAGTGAAAGTGCGGCAGTGTAATTGTCTCCTCCTATAATTATGGCCTGTTGCAGCAGTGATTGCAGAGTGACATGAGTAGTGGAGCTATGCAAAACAGTCAGACCAATTTCAGTAATAATTTAGATGGATGGCTCTCTATGTAAAGGGTGGAAACTATGCAGGGTGCACATGGGGAAAAAACAAACAAAATAAAGCAGATATGTGTCCTCATGTGAACACAGTGGTCAGATTGAAGTGTTTAACAATTAACCTGTAATCCACAAATTGTGTAAAAAGAGCGGTCTTTGATTTAACAAAAGAAGAAAAGAACACACATGGAGACATGACACATGATCAACAGTAGTGCATTGTGATAGACATTCTGCATTGTTCTACCTCCATTTGTGTGATTTATTTCCAGAAACATAGATCAGATACACCTGTTGCATTTTTTTGTCTTTCCTTCAACAATAACTTTTTTAACAGAGATTAAACAGAATAATTCAGACATCAAATGTACTATTTACATTTTAATGGTTTTGGCCCAAATAAAGAACGAAAATTGGAGTTGCACAAGATATGTGCCCTTCTGATCTACCCACTACACCTCATGTAATGGCCAGTGGAGTTTTTTTGACTCTGGAAAACCTTTAAGGGCAGTTTATTTCCAGAAAATGATATTGACATGGAAAAAGTCTACCTTGTAGCTGCATTGTAGCTAAGTAATATTTGTATACAAATGTGCTATTTGTGTGTAGCATGAAGGGGTTACAACTTACATGTTATTGTGCAACCCTGTGTTGTAAAATGACAAATAAATCAAATTCAACAAATCAACAAAAAACTGAAGGAATAAAAAAATAGATTCTCACAGACGCACAGCAAGTTACTGCCAACTCTCCTGCTGCTACGGCCAGTGACTGGAACCTACCACCTGGCCAAGTAACCTTATTACCTTACGCATTCATTAACAAAACCATAATTGAGGATTTTTCAGTAATGCTGAATTTAAGTATGGACACTCCCAAGTTAACCCATTTTAAGGAAATAGTTCCACCTTTCTTTCCTCATGTTCACAGTGCCCAAGGAGGCAAATTTGTGTTCACTATGACTGGTTGATGTGAGGCCAGAGAGGAGCAAACATTGATGAGACATGAGTGTAACTGAATCCTGGGCTGGTGGGAGGGCACACACACCAATAATTCCCATCAATCTCTGGAACAAATTATGAACTGTGTTCATTTAAAATCCAATTATCCTCATTATTGTCCTTAGTTGATGCATGTTAATGATGCATGAAAAAGCTGAACACTTTTTGAGGCCATCCATTGTTTCAGGGAGCCAGGGTGTGATGACACAAAGACGCCACAAGATGGGGAAAGAGTTCTGCTGTACTTTTGTCAACGCATAGGTAGAGCCAAGCTTTATTGGTGTGACATGAAATAGAAGGAAAATAACACATGTGTGACTCATTCAAACTACATTTTAGAAATTCAAACAACTGTCTTTTTTGAGAGTATTTTTTAGTTTTTTTATTGCCTTTAGCTGTAGAATGACAGTGGGGATGTTGGTCAAATGTAGACTCTTGTTGCTGCCATGAAGTCAGCATGCAGTACTTGGGGCACATGCTCTAACTGGTTAGTGGATGGATAGGGTAGCTGTAAATTTCCTACGGACATTCTCTCAGTTTAAATGACGCGTAAAACATTCAAAGCCATTTGATATCAGTCAAAATGTTTGCATACTTGTGTCTTTGTGTGTTAGTGCAAGCATGTTTATCAGATTGTTTGATAAATGTTGCAGCCCACAGGTCTTTGGCGCTACCTGTATATGGTAAAGGAAGGTACAGTACATGCAGTTGTTATCAGGATCACGTTCCAAAACTTTCCCAGTAGCTTCTATAGCAATAAATAGTTAAGTCCTGACTGGGTTTTGTTGTTTTGCCTTCCGGTGATTCTAACTTTTGAGATGCACTGAATACAAATGAATGGAAGAGAAACAATCATAACAAAAACCTCCTTCTTCAATGCAATACCAGCAGTATGACCAGCTGCTTGTAGTGGCCAATGTTAGCTAATGTCAATTTAACTTGCTCTGTACTGTAATTTACATTGTTTTAATGTATCCAGTGAAATAAACACAATCTACATGCTAATAAAACACGTGGACTTTTCCCCCAAAGGCTTCCAACTGTTTCTCTGTCAAGCTGTAAACGAATTCTGTCACCTTCTAAATTTCCTTTAAATGGCTCCATAATAAGGTTTATACACAGGTCGAGGACTGTTTTTGCCATTCAGAACAGAGGGAGTTTTTATAAGACACCAACATCTTTGAAGATATATTACAGGCCAGATTATACTGCACTGTCTCCGAATCTCTTGCGTTACGAGACGTGGAGATTATTGTGCCCTTTTTAAAATAATAGTAAAAGCAGGGACACTTTTTATTGGGAGAGGCTGGCAATGCTGTGCATGCAATTTTCAAGAGAGCAGAAGAGGAGAGAAGATTAAGAAAGAGTGCATTGAAAGCTTCAGCTGTTAACAACACGGCAGTCACGAAAGCTCTAAACTACGTTTAATCCCTGTTCTGTGATGGGTTTGACTGAAGACAAAAGGGGAGCACCCGGTCAGAAACCACTTACTGGATCGACATCTTACTATGTATCTTAATATGATTAACGTGTCTTTATCTATATCTATATTTATATATACATAATAATATCAGAATTTTGGATTGTCATCATGGAAAGATTCATTGGTCATGTGACGAGAGCTGGGAAGGAGTGCAGAACAGGCAGCCAAGCGGCAGTACTCTGATCCAACGGAAATCACAATTGTCAGATCGACAACACTCTAGCCCAATGGATTGGCCACCCCGTCCCCCCCCCTTGCCCTGAAATAGAATCTCATAAAGGCGGTTGGATAGGCACCACACATCACAGATGGTCACATTGAACACATGGCTGATTGAATTAGGGCCACGGCACATGTACGTCGCTCAATAAGTTGTTCCCGGTTCTCCTCACCTGCACTCTGCAGCCTGGCAGGTGTTGGAAGCTTCGTTTAGAAGACTGCAGTATATCATTGCGCCTGAGCCCTCTAGCTGGCAAGAACTGTCAAACTCCCAATAGCTTTAATGAGAGCTATAAATAATATTGTAATAGCTCTAAATAGTGTTGTAATTGTTGTTATAATTGCATGTTCCTCCGCCCAACAAGACCGCGTTTTGTATACAGCAAATCCTGTAAGGATGCCAGATGTTTGAAGTTTTTGTTTTGCATGAGCAATACCCATTGATCAACAGCGAGGATTAAAAAAAGAGTTACACAAGAAGGCTAGTTTTCATCCGTTGTCCCTGATCAAATGGCAGAATTCACCTACACTGAACTCATGCACTTAACAACTTCACTATTGTAACATAACCTGTACCATTGCGAGTACAGCTGGTTCCTTGTTGGAGCCATGCAAGTTTTGAGATGTTTTGTGGCAAGAAATCAACAGTTTCAATTTCAAATGTGTGGTTGCTTTATCAAACAATGCCAACTTGAGAAATTGCTCTACTTTCCTTGGTTGATAATGACAAGCTGGTCTCATCGGTAGCTTTAGGGCCAGCTGAGAGTGTTTTTTTACAGTGTTACTTTAGAGATTGACAGAGAACCCGCCCTTTGGGACAAGGCTACACACTGTACTGTGTTGCATCATCATGTATTGTATGTAGATGGCAATTACTCTTAATACAGCAAAATACCACAGGGCTTGGTGAGGCTGGGAGAGGGAAAGGGATGATTCATTCACAAAACCCTTGAACACTCAATCAAACTTTATCTATAGAGCACTTTAAAACAACCATAGTTGACCAAAGTGCTGTACAGTGGAACAAATGGAAAAACATAAACTCAGGATCCCACAAGCACAACATGAAAAAAATCAAACAATAAAATCAATAAACTCAAAATGCAAACATCAGGTGTTAAAAGAAGCAGTTAATCAGCTGACTGGAAAGACTGGGGAATAAGGGTGTAGCAGCTCAGACATGTAGGGTGGGGCCAGACCATTGAGGAATTTAACAGCAAATAAAAGACTTTTAAAGTGGATCTTAAACTGGATGCCTCAATGTTTTACAATAAACCTCACAGTAAAGGTACAATATATAGAATATACTATTTGCATTGAGGTTATCTCAGATGGAGTTTAAGATTTCAAATGTTTAGCAAAAATTATGAATAAAAAAACTGGAGGGGGGCTTTTGAAACAGCTGGGCAGTTGGGGTGGGTCAGTTGCATTATGGGAAGTGCCGGATCAAGTGTTTTTAGAGCCCAAGCCCTATTCATATAGTCAGAATAAACCATTTTGTTCGGTTTATCTATCTCCTGTGAGTCCCATAACTTTATAAGTGCAATACTAAATACCTGTGAAGCTCGTTATAATGCATGCTTTCATCACTATTTACAAAGTACAGCTGTCATATATATAATTGAGGTAAACAAGTACAATATATCTCTCTACATTGAAGTGGAGTAGAACTATAACATAAGGTTTAAAGCAGTCATGTAAGATGAAAGTAACGCAAAATTCTACATGCACTTTATTTTCATTTTCACCACAGATTTTTTAGAACATTTGTGATTTTAAACCGCATGCCTTTATTCAATAAAATATAATTTGTAGCTGTTTGTAAATATTCCTCACAACTCCTAAGGAAAAGTAAAGCCTCATTCAATTAATGAAAAGTTGACCTTAACTGAAAATGTGGGCTGCCACTACCCTGAGTTCTTGCGAGAGCAGAATTTAGACTTATTCTGACATTTGAGTAATGCTGCTCATTAACTATACCCTTGGAACTGAGCTGCACCAATCACATCGGTGTATCTGATATGGGCGGGCCGAAGACGAGCTAAAGAGATGAATACAGTTTAATCTACCAGTTAGCTTTGCTGGTAGCTAAGCGTCTGGAGCTCTGTGGGGAGATTTCCAAATGCACGCTTGGTGCCGCCCCTCGAGATGGGCAACTTTCATTACTGGATGCCAGACCATTAATCTTTTGGATTTGGGTCTGGATTTCCAGGTTAGACCGCCACACTTTTACACTAGAATTAAGAAAAGACATCTTCTATTCAGTGTCTGCTGAATGAAATACATCATTTGCTGTTCTTACTGTAAGATATTTTTTTACAAATGACAGTTATTTTCTCTGATTGCTAGGATAATGAGTGGAGTGTTGCAAAGTTGAATAGATTTTTGTTGTTGTTGTTGGTGCCAACAAAGTCGTGATTATCCATTAATTATCTGCTTGACTCGAGAAGTAGTCTTATCGGGCTAAAAAAACATTTCACATTCACATTCGCTTGTTGTTCCCAGCGCAATGTAGTGCTGTTTCGAAATAGAATTTTGGAGAAAACAAGTTACTTAAGCCTTGTTTTATGTTGCTGCTGCACAGTGTTTGCAGATCTGCAGCATTTTGTCCTACTTTCCCATTTGCACTGACCATAGGCTTCCCAAGGCTCATGCAAATGTTGCAAATGTTGGCCAGATTGAAAAACTCATAATGTCATCTGCAGTTGCCAGCTGAGCCACCAGGAAGCCTGCAGGCCTTTGATTTATGACTCAGATGTGATTTGGTTCATTTCCTTTATCCGGTAAAACACATAAAAGCATATAGGAAAAAATCACTGAGGATGTCACAGTGCAGGCAGAGTCTGTGTGCTGAAAACAAGCAGGACAGCTATAATATGTAAATCATCTTAATCATAGCTTTGGATAATAACTGAGGTGTGTATGTAAGTGTTGCAGCTATGTTTTATCTCAAATTTTAAAATTGAGCTTATGTCATTTTCAGGGAAGCAATTTATTCAAATATCCTGACCAAGCAAATCATAATGAATCATATGATTACACAGTCTGAGAAATCTGGACATTCAAGATTAGCACTCCCAATTTCTGAGTTGAAATATGTTTTTTTTTTTTTTTTCGGTTCCTGGTAAATATTTGTGTTCACTGCGGACAACATCCTCCAGCTGATAGGCGCTGAACTAACTCCATGTGACCTTATCGTTACAATGTGCTACTCAGAGGAGATTTACTTCAAAATGACACCAAATCCTGTTTATCACAGTCAATGCAATGTTGGCTTCCTGCATCGCTGGTACAGCCGCTCCAGTGGGTGAGGGTTTGGACGTGTATGCACATGCAGACTATACTGTATGTGCACAGCAGCTTTTTGTTTGCCTTTGAAGTAGAAGCTGTATGACTCATTTGTTATTTCAGGAGGTTTTGTTTGGCTTCTCCTATGAAAGGTCACTGACAAGCCAAGTAACCAGATGAAGAAACTTTGCCTCCTGATGATTTAAATACATTAACACGATTTCTTTTTAGTTGCTATAAAAAATATGGATAACAGAGATCATGATGCAATCATCTACTTTTGGATGCTTAACAAAATACAGTACGCACTCGAACATCACCATGATCTTCTCATCTTTAAAAATGATTAATCAAATCCAAGATTGATCACTGGTTTGGACACCCAGACAGGTTGGATGGTTGGAGCAGGAAGGTGGGAGGAAATTAATGCTGTCCCTACAACATCAATTCATCCTTAATGCCCCCACTAATGTCAAACTGCCCACAGAATGAAACATAAAGTCCCACTTATTCAGATGCAGCTGTACAGTAAACAAGATTAGATAAACGAGGTTGGATGAATAAGTGCTCTGGTTACAGATAGGGATTTAGAATAAGTTCGTTTCCACATCTTATGAGACTTAAATAGACATGCTGCGTCGCATGATTAAGCTCATCTTTGTTTGGGCACTTGTGAGCATCTATGAAATTGAGATAATGTGATTAAATCCCCTCATCTGCAATTATATGCTGTGACATTAATTTGTTAATTATAATTTGAGAGCAGATAAGTATACGGCAGGGGTGTGCTTTTGTTTTCGTGTGTGCAGGGGACTGCAAAGGTTATTTTCTAACTGTACATTAATCGGTGGCACATTATCTGCATAAAATTGTCTTTTTTTTAATGCAATCCATAATTTTTACAAGCCCAGTCAGCTGCATTTAGTCTGGGTAGACTGCTGAATCTTTAACATCTTAAATCAATAGTTAAATGACAATGTATAACATATATGACAATGTGTTGTTAGTTAATTCCCTCCAAAACAAACCAAATGAATGAAAATATTGTAAACATTTTCTGATCGGACAACTCAATGGGTGTTCAACCAATATTATCTCAAACATTCAATATCAGTCTACTAGTCATGGGGAGTACTACTAAGCCTGTAAAAATGGCCGATTAATGTCTTATGTTGCTTTGGAGGAGCTCACTAAAGTCTGACAATGTCATCAGGTTATTTCTGCTTGTGCATGAAGCAAATTCATTATGGAAAGGCTGGCTTTACAAACTGGAGGCACAGTGTTTGAAATACGCTGTTGAGTTGCATCATGGGAAGTGTTGGATCTAGTGATTTTGATTTGTGAAGCATTGTAAAAACTAAAATCTGTATATCCTGTCCTCTGCTTGACCATTTCAGACTATTTGTCTCTTGCAAGTCCCCTAACTTTATTAACTTTAATGCAATAGTTTGGTTATAGCTTTGTCAAATTTGTTTAAGGTTATTCATTGTATATTTATTTTTTACTTCATTAATCCCGCAAGGGAAACTACAATGGTACAGTCCATGGGGAGATTGTTAAAATAACTGTTGCAGTAAGTATTGAGATATTTTAAGTAAAAGCATCAATACCCAAATGTGAAGTAATAGTCCTGCATACATAAGCATACTAAAGTAAACGTTCATTGTAATCTATATTGCAAAATACACTTAAAACTATCCAAAGTGAAGGTGCTTTTTATGTCAATTTAATTTTAATCTTATTTTCGATGGTCTTCTTGCTTGTTGTTTGAAATGTTTCCGTCTGTAAAAGTCAATTGTGTATATCAAGTCCCAAACACTGGTCTTTTGCAAGTATAGATGTGTGCATGTGTATGTGGGCGCACTCTGACGCCTGCACTTATTGTCAAAGGATTAAGACCACTAAGCTTATTCACTGGAGTAATAATGATTTCTGTAAACTCCAGATTAATTGGAATTAAGCACTTTAACATTTTTAGGTCTTGTTAAGGCTAAAAGGAAGGTGAGAGAGAACACGTTTTAATTCCAGCCGCCCTGAGGGAGAAAGCATTCAACAACTGTGTGATGTCTGCTACTTTAGAATACAGACAAATGAAGGAGCCCCAGAGCATTAGCCACCTGTGTGTCTCTTAAAGCCCTTTTGTGTGCTTG
The DNA here is from genome assembly GCF_013103735.1 of Etheostoma cragini. Taxonomy (NCBI): domain Eukaryota; kingdom Metazoa; phylum Chordata; class Actinopteri; order Perciformes; family Percidae; genus Etheostoma; species Etheostoma cragini. The sequence goes on from NC_048430.1 coordinate 4,601,846, forward strand.
TAAGAGTATCGCATGTGTATGCGTACGTGTTTCAGTTCAGATTTCCATTTTTCTATTTTTTTTCCAGTCCTTCCTTGGAAGAAGTCAACTGATAATCACACCACCCATGTCTCAGAGAGGGTGGATAAAATTGGACCATTGTGCAAGGATGGATCACTGTGCATTGTGCCCACATTTTAAGTGCTGCTTCCGCACTATGGGGCCAACAGAGCCGGTGCTGGCTACTTCCGTTAAAGCATTCTATTGACTTGAATGGATATTTTCTAAATGTTATCGAACTGAATGGATCAAATTCTTATTTCAAAGATGTATCGTCTGATTCAAAGCTATCTATTCAACCATGTAAGTCAATGGGTATACTATGTACACTGTATATATTGTATATATATGTCAACAGAGTCTAAATGTGTGTGTCTATCAGATCAGGAGGCACCTTGTATACGGCAGCCTTGGCCACAGTCTAAGAATGCATGTGAATGGTTCCTGTACTATCTATATATACAGTATAAATACTGTATATAAATAATTGTGGGCATCATAAGACAGACACATAAATTGGAATTCCACTGTTTAGCTGCTATTTGAAATTGGCCTGGCGGACATCTTGGGGGCATGGGTCAGGTCAGACAGGGAATAAGCAAACAGTAATTTAATAAATACCTTGAATTTGTTCATCAGGAGGTACTTTGCCTGAATTTAAGTACAGGGAACTCACAAGAGGACACTTCCAAGAAGCTCATTACTCCTGGTTGCTATTGGAAGCTAGACATTCCTTCAACGTCATCACTGACCCTTGGGGCTGTTTAGGCTTTTACACTATATTTATGCAAAACAAGAGAGGTGCCACCTGAAAGACAACTGGCTCCTGCTCAAGTGTGCCAAACTGAAATAAATATGATGGAAACATGCACTTTAGTACTTCACAAACTCATTACTCAGACTCCCAGTGGGCACTGACATATCAAAACAAGATGAAGCTGACAATATGAGATGACGGATGAGAAATGTGTCTTCATATATCTGCACGTACGTTATGCATCAGCATGTGTAATTTCGCCGACTCTCTGCAACATGCGTGCAGAACCACAAATGGCCCACAGGGCAAAAAATCAGAAAACAAAAAACCTAGAGTGAAGTGCCAGTTCCGATGCACAAACACTGCTCTCCTCCAGCCTCATGATTTGGTTGATTATTCACGCCGCTCACCTCCGAGAGACGTGACACAGTATGAAAAAAGATGAATACAGCAGCTCGTCAACTGCAGCCGCGTTGGCTGGAATAGAAAGACAAACAAATCCTCAAAGAGGAACTGCTGTTTGAAGGTGTATTATTGAAAAGGCCTCTCTGTGCTTTATTCTGATTCTTTGTCAGCCTTCACGGGCCGATCTCAAGGGGCTTATAATCAAATACTGGGCATGACAAGTAATGGCTATTTATAGCACAAAAAGTGTTGGATAATAGCTTATTAGATCACTCATTCTGAGACGAACATCTCCGCGTGACAATGAGGCGATCCTGGTTCTGTCTTTGGTTTATTTCTATATTTATTTTTAAGGGAAAAATCATGTTTGATGCTACTGTTTACTGACAAACATCAAAAGCCGACACAGGAGGATAGCAGAATTATCTTCTTCTTGTCTTCCTTCCCATTCCAGTCTCTCTGTGCATCTTCTATCACTCTGTACATTAGTGCTTCTTCTCATGGCCAAAACAGCACTAATCCAAACTTAGGGTAAAGTAAGCATTCAGCAGTTTAAGGCCCACCAGTCGTTTAATAGGGAGGGCAAAACGAACATGACCAAGTACAGGCCTTCTCTGGCACCGTTTTATAGACTTTCTTATAAACATGACTCAGGGGTCAAGTTGTGCTAAGTATTCTTCGGTAATGTGGAGTATAAGTGCATATGAACACAAGACTTTGCAGTGGTAATGCCCGCCTTGCAGTGGCCTCATGTACTTTTTTACTCATCCTACCTCTTATACCTGCTTCTCTTTCCCCACAACCGGCCATCCATTCTTTTTCGTCAATGCTTCTTTCCCTTTTTTCACCCCTCTTTCCTTTCATCAAAACCTCCATTCTTCTTCGTTGCTGTACTCTCCTCTTTTGTTTGCCCCCACACATCTTTTATTCTTGCATGCCTCCCTTCACATCCCACTGCATATGTCTGACACTCCCACCACACACCGTACAGTAAGACTGCCACACTTTTTTCATCCTAACAAACACACACATACACACACGGCAGTGGGCTCATGTAGCGTTTTATCACAGTCTGAACTGAACAGTTTGACAGTGAGGAACGAGCGAGGTTCCTCAGTTTCAAAAAGAGGATTTCCTCTGGGGCAAGGTTTCTGAAACTATAGATCTGGCCCTTAAATATTGCATAGTGGTAATATACTTTAATGAGCATGTTGGCCAGAATGAGAAACTAAATGTCTTATTAAGGCACAGGCTAGAAAACTGTTCCAGTTATAGCTTGGTAATCCTTAAACCATTACAAAGTGTAAGGTGTTGTTGAAATTGTTAGTGGAATGATTAAAGCAGGAGGGCTGCTGTAGTGGTGATTGCATTTTTATGGCATTTCAATTTTCTCTTGCTTCCCCATGGTTCTCTAGAGTCAGCTGCTTTGAAGACATCATTAAGTGGAATGAGGAACTACAACTGTGATGGTCAAATGAAGCGAACCACTGTCTTTATTTTCTGAGCTCACTAGATGGTGCTGTCGGTTTTCTAGTGAGTTCAGAAAATAAAGACAGTGGTTCGCTTAGCTTCATTTGACCATCACTACTACGAATGTAGTCTCCTGGTGAGGTATGTTTTTTAAAGGAGAACTATGAAGTGTTTTTAAGATTAATTTACATTAACTGAACAGCTTCAGAGTCATTGGAATAATTATATTACTTTTTTGTTGATTCCTCCTAGTGAGCAGACAAACCACCCTTGCAACTTCAGCGTCTTGAAGGATCGCGTTGGAGTTTTTCACACTATCGTCATGGCTGAGCTGGCGTAAAAGAAGCAGAAAGCTAGGAAATCCTTGTCGTTTAGCAAGGGTTCCTTGTACTATTATGTATTTGTAACATGATGGGGCTTGATCTTAAATTGACAGGTGCTTGGAATACTCTAAAAGTGTTATTTTAATGGCTATGCCAATCTTTTTTGCTTAGCTGAACCAAATAGTTTGACCACAATGAGATGAAATATAACGCAAACCCTCTGTAGTACATTGGAGATGTAGTGCTGCTGACAGAGGAATGTTTTATTGTCACCAATGCAGATTCAAAGTGGCATTTTTTACCCATTTGTTCAACATTTGTTACACAAAATGTGGAGAAGAAAAAATATGCCATCATACACTTCAAAGTTTTCCTCTTGTCATCCATTCCTTCTGTTTTTCCTCCAAGGTTTGCCGAAAAAAAACAAAGAAGTGACAGCCTATTATAACAATACACTGCTGCCAACTGTTCGGGAGACACCGGACGGAACAACGGGGGCCATAATCCATAATTAATAGCACTTTGGTACTTTAAAGCACCCTCCCCTATGCATATTTTAAAGAAATATCCAGTGAATATGCTATGTACAGGACTTGTAAAACAATTGGACAAAAAGAATCAGCATCCCAACCTGATGTGAACTTCGATTCCCAGCAACTGCACACTAGTGCCTCCAAGAGTGCTCAGTTGCTAGGGGACCAAATGACTAATTTGCCATTGCTTTGAAAATGCAATGTTTAAACCCTGTCCAGAGTTATTTTTTGACTGACATTACATGCCATAGACAGTCCAAAGGGAAACAAAAGCAATTTGTCAAATAGGGATTCATGCAGCCATTAAATCCTGGTGCTATTTCTGATGAGACAACCTAAACTTTTCACATATGTCTTTAATACGGGACCAAAGAACTTCTCTGGAGATCCCACGAATGTCTTCCATGATAAGATTAGACGTTTATAATGACATAGTGTAGCTGCCCAGAGATTTCAGTGCCATCAATTGACTCTGCAACAAGAATGGTAAGAGTGATTCAATTTAATTAACAGCACTCTAATCAGTATTTATATATTAACAATGGAGGAAATTATTTTGTGGTTTTAGCAAAAAACTTGAAAAAAAGCCACACACTGTACCTGCCCAGAACCAAACTGTAGACTGACAATGTCAAAGAGCCAGGTATGGACTTAGTGTAGACAAAAGGACCACAAGGAGATTCAATATTAGCTTCACCTTCTGGATGAATAAGTGGTAGTTGCTAGCCTGTTAGCCATGACTATTTTGTAATCACATTTGTGATAATGTAGAAGAATATACTGTAAATAAAAATGAAAATAACAAAATAAATAGATAGATACAATTAATATGTCAAATAAACATCCAACCGTCATTACTGTCTATTAGCCATTAAAAAACTACATCCCACACTGATCGTTCCTACAGCAGCTGGTACAGTTACAGTAAAGCACCTTATGTAGGAGCTTTAAGTGTGATCCTAGCACCCTGAGGCGGTAAACGCGCCATCCCCTACATCCCTTGACTTTTTGTATTGCAGCACCTTAATGGTGCGAGCTGAGCGTCAGCACATTCTGAAGCACTCAACACTGTCCCTCCAGCGCACAATCAAGTCTGTTTTGATGCTGCCAGCTTGTCATTTAATGCCTCAATGAGGTACATATACACAGACACACAAACACATTCACCATGTGAGTAAAAAAATAATACAGTGAAAAAATAAATGCCTGCAGCAGAGAACACAGAAGGAGTACCGTTGATGGGAAGATGCCTTAAGCACTGACAGCTTTCAAGAGACAGTGATTGCCTTGTTGGCTTTCTCTTACATTTCAGGACTGAAGTAGTTGCTTTTGTAGTCAGAGCAATGATACAATGTTTTATACACATTCTGACATATTGTGTTTTTCAATGCTGTATTGCAGCAACGTTAGGGTGAGCTTTCTCACCAATATTTACTCAGATGGGTGGATAATTGGATTTGTTTAAAATAAAGGAATTTTATGATTAAAGGCCATCTTCTTTGTTGTTCATTTCCTCTGCTCATATTTCATGTTTTGCTTTTGTCTCCCATGCTGACTCAATAACTTCTCCTCATTTGTAGGAAGCTGAACGGACAAACACAGAATCCCTTGGGTTACACAATACTGAAACACGCACCAACTCGCCCAGGCGCATGAACACACATGCACGAACACGCGTACATAGTTTGGCTAACAACACTGCCCTCTCCTCTTTCATTAGACCCATGCACAGGTGCAGAGCGTGCTCTGTGCTGATGAAAAATAATTTATCAAAGTCTGTGGTGGCATTGCGGCAACCTTTTTCTCCAAATGTAACCTTCAAAGGGGGCTCCTTGCTCATGCATTATTGTTCTAAGGCAACAGAGCCCAGAGAAGCCTGGGGCAACTAAATGAGGTTCCTATTATGAACGCTATGATTAAGAGTCCCTTGGTGCAGTAACAAATCCACAGCTCACCTCACCCCACCTTTAATCTACATTGTCTGCCTGAGAAAAGGGCAAAGCCACTGTTCTCACCTATCAAACCCTTTTTTATTATCTGCTCATAATTTCACTTTGTTCAAGAATTCCAACGTCTTTTAGTGGTTCTGGCGGAGGCAGTGCTGTGGTTTTATGTAGAAATTATATCCCCTACTTAACAGAATACCTATACTACTAGTTTGCTTTACCAGATATAGTTTGGAGGGAACTTGTCATATAGATTGCATAAGTGTGACACCCTCATACTGCACAAGCAAATGGAGGAAATGGATTTAAGGGGGCATCGCATTTACACAACAAGTTCCGTTTACTCACAATGGGGAGTGCTACTCAGTTGCTGTGTGTCTTCTGTGGATATGGAGAATTATTTCTGAAATCGGAAGTTGAGATCAAACATAAATTTGCTGCCTATTTATGCAAGGAGAATTAACAATTGGTCATGTTTGCCAGCTAGCAGCCCTTCTTTGGTGTATTGCTGCCATTTTTAGCACATTACCAATGGCTGTTGATCAGTGGAATAATGGAAAATGATTAATCCATAGCGCTGCTAGTGGTCCAAAAGTCGGCACGTCACCTTCAAAAGGATGTGATATATTACTTTCCAGTTGTGGTTTGGTAGTGCCTACAATTCAATCTGACTGAAATCTAACCTGTACAATAAACTACTGTTGCAAGCTTCATCCTGGTGATGTCATCAGGGATATCTTGACTCTAGCCTGGCGACTGTGATTTTTTATCATGCATTACACACTGGCTGCATGGAGTTTGAAAGATGTGAAGAAAACAAGGGTCGGATGAAAAGATGCTGCATATTTGTATTGTATAGGAAGTGTAGGACCTAGTGTTTTTGGAGCTTGAACCGAAGTTGCATAAAGAGAGATGGCTTTGTAAGCTGAACATTGGTGATTTGTATCCTCTGAGTAAACTGGAAATACTTGGAAGCTAATGAGTGTCTATTCAGCATTCTGTCCATGTGCCATTAAGCAAGGCACATGGTCCCCAGTGGCTCTGACTGCACAAGAATCTGGTTATAATGAGCAGCTCCCATGTGACGGTGCAAGTAATTGTATAGCAAGACGCAGGGTGCCAACAGACAAATCCTCTCCCTGGAGTGTTCATTTGAGAGCAGACCTGGCAGTTTAGACAGCTGAGGCATTTGTTTGATATGATTTTAATGTTCATCAAACTAGTGAATGACCATACAGGCCGCATCGACAACAGCGCTGTCATCTTGCGAGAAAGCCCTTGCATCTGGGAAAACCGTAAAAATATGTTATAGAGTGAGGGCAATCATTATTCAGGGGTTGTTACAGTGCCCTCAAGGGGCTGTGTGGACCAAGAGTGAGCCTGAAAGAAAATGCTCTCTTTCATGAATCATATCTATATGTTAGTGAAGTACATCCTCTATTTTATCACTTACACTAGGCCCTATTTGTATGATTCAGCACTATATGAGATAAGTCACCCAGGTACCCAAACATTAAAAGGAAAAATGACAGACGCTCCTTGGACAGGTAATAGACAAACATTTAACAGAAATAACTTCCAAATGTCCCAGCAAGGTGCTGTTATCTACTTTGTGTCCCCAAAGCTTTGCACACTATGATTAAGAAGCCGCTTGAATCCATTCTCGAACAAACTACAAATGTTTTTACCAAAGTTAAATATGGCTTTGAGTCCATTCCTAAATGGGGTCATTCTGGGAGCAAAGCACTTTCAGAAAATACATCTCTGCTTTAGATTAATGACTTCTCTTACACTAATGCATTTAGTCTGCACCCCTTTTGTTTATGATGTCTCACACATTGAACAGATACGAGTTGAAAGCCACATTCTTACCACAGAAATGTGCTGAATGTCATAGGGGTTGTTTATTTACCTCCTTCTATACAACACAACAACTTAAAGAAAAAAAAATTGTTAGTGAAAATTGAATCGAGTGTGGATTAAAGCAGATATTAGCACAACAAACAGTAGACCAAAGTGCTTTGAGCAGGACACATTAGAGCATGCAGTATCAGAGAGCAACTCAGACAAGGACATAATGTAAAACATCACACATCAGAAGGAAACAGTGCAGAGAATAACAGCAGAGCAAACCAGGGAACAGAGCAGAGCTGAAGCTTTGGAGTAACGTCAGAAATATGCAAGAATCCCCATCTGGTGCCAATATGGAGGTACACTGGGTGATTGCTGTGTGCATATAGTGTAGAAAACAGAGATACAGAAAGGTTGCTTCAGTGCTGATGTTAAGGAATTCAGGCAAAACTTGTAACGTCTGATCATGCTGATTGATTACTCTCACTAAAATGCTGCATTGTTTGCAGTTTATTTAGCCAAAACCCATTCTAAATCACAATAAAACATCATTCACAGCTGTTCTTGCCAAAAACAGAGGACCTCCAATATGGCTGCCAGTGGCTCAGTTGTATCACTTCACCATCTGTAATAGTGATTTCCAAAGCCTAAATTGTTTTCACTCTAGCTTCCTAATGAGGCACATATGGGACGTGAGGTGGATGCAATTAACTAGCTGGTTGGAAAGAAGACCAGTTTTGGATCATGAAGACTGAGCTCAGAATCTTGCACAAAAGGAAACTGAAATAACCCGAGCTGCCCTAATATCAAACTAACTGCTCCTCCTAATAGTGACTCCCAAGACTTTTGCTACTCACACTGCAGAGGAAGCATCCATCGCTGTGTAGTGAGAGGGCAAGAGACTCTGCTCTTTTGAGGAGGTGTACAAACCATTGTGAAGTAGAGCGAGTCCTCATCGGTCCTTATTAGATTCACCAGAATGAGCAGCAGCAGAGGCCGGTGTTGGATGGCTAAAACAAAGATAGACAATGCCTCACTTGGAAGGCTTTTAATGTAAAACTTACATGATGTGGATCAAGTTCATGAAAAAATTAAATTCAATGTTATGAGAAACTTTCATGTACCACAGACATTTTTTTTTTGGTAGGATTTGGAAATTTATCCAAACTCCAGTCTAAATTAGCAGGCTTGGGAACAACATGTATGAACTATTTCATTAAGAGCTCCCTGAACCGCAGCACAGAGCCTTTAAAATCAGATCATCACACAGTGAATACCTGGAGGTCTTGCTTTATGTGTTGAAATCAGTTTGCATCTTTTTTAAAAGGCTTAAAAGGTCAATGCTAGCTTAGCAAAAGCAACATTTCTTCTCAATATGGTGTCAGAATTCATATATCTGTCAATGTCTAGCTGAAGAAGTAGTTATATTTCACACATGGAAATTAAACTGACCTCAATCCTTTGAAAGCAGTACATTTCACTGATTCTTTGTGGTATTTTACACATTGCTCACAGTCCTGGGGTCATCCATTGGTCTTGGTACTTTAGTAGAGCATACTAACGACAGACTAGCAGAATGTAGAGTTTTACTACAGTGTAACAGTTGGAGAAGCTTCACTTCAAACATCAATAATTTAAGGTATAGACTGACAAAAACAAGACCCCGGCAGAAAACCCTGTCACATTTTAAAACAGAAGGAAGATGACTAGTGTAAGCATACATTGAGGTCTGGACAATAACATTGAAACATTGCATAAACTATCATTTGTTTTTTCAACAGCAACAACTCTTAAGTTTTGCTGATGACAGATTGCTAGAGGGCTTCACACACTGTTATTTCTCCCAAGGAAATGGAAAAATATTGGGTGCTATAATGATTAGTTACTAGTTGAGCACAGATTAGCTCCATCAAGCCGAAATGATTTGCCGCAAATGAATACCGCTGCATCTGTTGATTCTTCTTGTAATGGTGCCTAAAGTGTGACATACAGCACTTTATATTTCCATCCATTTAGATTGAATTCAATATTGATGACGCAAACAATAATAAGGGTAACTCCAGTGAAATTATTTATATTATTGTTATTTTATTACAAACTTGAGCAGGGGGTTCAACACTTGCAATTGCATGGAATCAACAGCCATGTGCAAACTGGCTAACAATTTAAGAACACAAACAGTTATATATATACAACTAGTCTATTTTCTTTTCTCTCACTTTTTTCTCCGTGTGGCACGCCCGTTTGCACTTTGTGAGCCACGTGTCCTATTCTTTGACATGATGGCCTCTTGTACAAAACTAAAGTAATGAGCCATTATTGTAAAATGTAAGGAGTAGAAAGTAATGATATTTGTGTTAAAATGTAAGGAGTAAAAGTAAAAAGTCGCCATAAAATAAATAGTAATGTAATGTTCATCTCTGTAGTTGTGTGTACAACTACTCACTCTAATCACTGAAAATAAGCTATTTTAATCTGCACATCCTGACTATCACTTTTCGACTACTGTATAAGCATCTTAAGCAACTTAACGGCTGCGGAAAATCTTGTTTTTAAACTTCTCACCTATCTGCAGTGAGGTAGAAGTGTCTCCAGGGTGTGTCGGTAGACTGTAACATCACTGTTGGGTGTGGTAACAAGTGCAACAAGGAACACTGAGCAGTGTAAACCACATGAAAAACGAACAAGGTATTTTAAAAATACTTGTTTCATTAGAACTACAGCCTTAAGCCATGTGATTGCAACAGACAATACTAGATCTTAAAAAGTGCTGGTGTGTTTATTGTACTTTGCTCTGTTGTGCTAAGATTTACTTATTACTTAATCGTCACTTAGATGTGTCATATCGATTCTGAATGTTTTTTTAAGTAAGTATCAAACTTTCTACAAGGATTTCTGTAAGAGCTGGCATTCAAAACTGGGCAGTGTCAATGGTGGCTCTTCTTTAGGAGGAAGACAAAGGGTGTATTGGAAACTTTACCGCTTCACACTGCTTGCATGCAGTGATATCTCTGTGCAAAATAAGGAGGAAGAAGGATGGGAGTCAGCAGGAGAGAGGTAAATTTTGACAGAGAAGACGGCTGATGCAGATTCCTCACTGCAGCTCCTAACGAGAGCCCCTGCAGGCTTCAAGCCCCCAGCAATGCTATGACTTAATTCACCCTAAAATACCATATGCGAGCAGCACCTTGAGGATGCAAATTATAGATAAGTCCAAAGACCCCTGACATTACATGGGTGAAGATGTTTCTGTTTTAACAGTGAGAGGAATAGTTTATGTATGTTCTGTGTAAAGGTTTTAAAGGAGCCCACGTGGTGGTTGCAGGAAGACTGGTAGAGGCAAAATCATGGCTCAAAAGCTGCTGTTTGAATCCCTGAACCACCTGGAAGATGCGGACATGGGGAATGAATGAGAAATGCTTACCCTACCCTGAAATAAACATCTGTGATGGTGCCTGGTTGCCTGAAAAAATTTGAGAAATGAACACGATGTCGTAAAATTATGTTCTAACATGCTTCATGCCCGCCAAAAAAATTACAGGAAGATTTTTTCGGCATAAAATCTTTATGAAGGACATGGAGACAGCACATTGGAAAGCGGGGAAGTGCTTGACATAAACATGCATTTCTCTTCCTGAAACATTTTCTATATCAAGTGATGTTTTTTTCTTTTCCTGGATTACCTACTTCATATATTTTGGATGGAATATCACTAACCTTAACCATCAAAAAAAACCTTTAATATATATATATCAAATACCATGACAGAAAAAAAAAACATTATCATTTTACAGCCATCTTTCAAGTCTAGAAGAATTTACTACAAAACAGATTTTGTGTTGAATCATTGACTACGTTGCTATGAATACAAAAATATATGTGTTATTTAAAATGATGGATTACGTTGGTCAGTGCAGAGGTTGTACATCTCTGGAGGTTGTTCTTAATAGATTTTGGAAAACAATAGGAGCCTGTGACCTTCAGAAGGCTGGGTAAACCTTTGTTGCATCTGACTATACAACAAATACTGATAATAAAACACTGGTATCATCATTTTTAGCTTGACCTCAATTTAAACTGAGGTTCTTGTGCTTGACTGTGTTCTTATGCTGCCTAACATTTTCATGCATCCAATTTGAGATACAACATCCCCTTTTGTCTATATGTGGGTGAACTGTATATTGGGAAGTTGTCATAGTGAATTGGTCCTTCATTAGTGGCCAAATGTACTCTGCAGGATTCAACTGTGACTCTGCAATGCCTTCTCTCTAGTACATTGATCAATCATCAGTGGTAAAATAGGAATTTTCATCTAAATGAGAATCAACTCTAGCCACACTGCTTCACTTCAAAACTGACATTAAGGCAAGTCATACTTGTCCTGTAAGCAGTTTTCCTCTGCCATATTTCATTGTCAGCCTTCCCACGCTGCATTTGATCAGCCCAATTATGCACATTGTACTGTTTAAGAACATCACAGAGTAGGTACTGTGTATGTTTGCGAAATGAAGAACAGCTGAGGAATAATATACATAAAATAGCAAAGAAAAGTCAGCTGTCTGACAACTCCCCACATTAAAGCCACAGGCATTAAACTACAGCTCCATGTGGGCTATATGTCTGGTGGCGGAAAAATAGCATTTCATTTGAATGCTGACAGCTCCACAGATAGGTCAAGGTTAAAGCACTGTTGACATTTTTTAAAAGTGGGTTTTCTAAATCTTTTAACAGGGTCTTGAGAGGCCAACACTTCCATTGTAGCTACTTTCTGATTGAAGTGATTATTTCAAACCCTGAATTTGTAGATTTACCCACTGTAATATTAGCCACCTTCAGCTACTGGTCATACCAGACCAAAAAAAGGTTGTATTGGCAAAACCCATGAGTGTATTACATTGTGAATGGGGACATTGTATTGCTTATCATTTCTAGTTTTTAAAAAGAAAATAACTTTTTTAAAAGTTTTACAGTCTCACTTTAAAGTTAGAATTGAATGCTGAAAAATAACTCAGTCAACCTATCCAGGTTGAATGACAGTCGACCCCAATGACTATGTTAGCATATGAATAATTAAATTTCCACTACACTGACGTCACCGCCAGTAGAAATTTCATGAAAAGCTTTGGCAGGAAAACAGCGGTTGAAGTATGGGTAACAACAGGTTGCTCCTAATTGAAAGAGGTGCAGCTGTGCACTGATTCCCCTGCTGCACATGCAAATCCCATTTTGCTTGGGATTGCTACAGCTACAGCTACAGATAATTGCTCCTTAGATGAGATGTTTTCAGACGAGATTATACATCTGCATATGGTAATGCAGTCACTAGAGGGGGGTTTTGACAAGGGAGGTAATCGATAAGGCAATTATAGCTAAACAGCTGAGTTAATCTTGTGTTACATGTGTGACACAGGTAATGAGTCATTGGTATTGGGAAGAAGGGTGTAATAAATGCATGTATCATATATGCTAAATTGCTGTGCCTGACATGCAATTGGGACAGTATGTGCTTACATGGCACTGAATGGGCAGCGAGGGCAATTTGAAAAATGTATTGCTTGTCAGTGTCACAGATTGAATATATTAATGGTTACCAGGTTGGCTGTTGAGCAAAAGGAGGTTACACATTATAATGAAATATAAAATACCTTGATAAAGGCAAAAGTTCTCTTTATCAAGGATATTGGGAGAGCGATACTGTACATTTTCTTTAGTAAGAAGGCAAAAGCAAGGTGGGTTCACTCTTATGGTCAGAGATTGGATTCCAATTCGTACCAACAAAATGGAACTGCAACTTGCAGGTCCTAGACCCAACCTGGGATCTTAGCTAGGCGGATCCAGTATACATTCAGTTTAATCTGGCTGGGAAGGGTCACATTTTATGGATGATGGGTGTCTGGGTCTCAGGTCACTATGTCTAATAGTGATTGGGATTAATAAATAAAGCCTGTAAAGACTGTTATACATTTTGGTACACCTATGCTAATGGCTCTGTGGCTGCTAACGTCAGCGTGTTATTACAACGGCAATCCTTACAAGCTGATGTTTAGAGAAAGCGCACATTTACTGAGAGGTTTGTGCTTTGATGCAGAGGTCCAGGGTTTGAACCCAACCTGTAACAGTTTCCTGCATGTCTTCCCCTCTCTCTCCTTTCTTCAACTAGCTGTCATGTTAAAAATTAAAGGCGTAAAAGCCCAAAATATAATCTGATGGTAATTAAATTTGTTCTGCAGGTACTTGGTCATGAACCAAAGTATTGGAAAAATGCAACTTTTTCTCTCATAAAGGCTCTTGATGAATGTTCAAGGGGGGCATGGAAGCCAATAACAAATTTCGTAGCAAACCATCAACATTAACATCAGCTGAGACATTTCACCCAACATCCCAGGTCAGGCATATGGTGGCACTACAGGAAATGTCAGGGGGCCATGAAAGGCATTAGGATACATTGTCTGGGAAGCATAAATATCTGTACTAAATGTCATGGCAACTGAAATCAATGTTGATATATTTCAGTTTGTATGTTTCAGTGGTGGAGCAAATGATGGGCAGACGTTGCCCTCTTCAGAGAACATGCCGCTGGAGTGGTTATAGTACCCAGAATGCAACTGATTGAGTTGGAAATGCACTATATTCCACCGGAGTAAGTCTAGCTATTGTCTCCAGAGCGACAGACTCTGGATGACAGTTTGTATATTTTTTATGCAGGGTCACGACTCTATTGGTTGATTAAAAGGGTGAATTTACATTGAAAACATCCTTTGTGCAGCTTGAATCTCCATAGAAAATGACAAGCGCAAAGGGTCTTTCCCCACTTTGATCTGTCACATATGCATTGTTCTGTCTTCTCTTGTCATAGGCTGCAGTCAGTGCTGCTCCAGAAGTTCAGCTGTGCTACTGTCTTGCCACTGATTGTGTCCATCCAAGCTTGATGTAAGAACAAATCAAGTACCCGGGGGGCAAACCCTCTCTTTATGCTGGAATAAATTAATATTAGCAATAGCAATAATAGCAAGAAGAACATTTTAACAACTGACTTCTCTTTTTCTCTCCTCTGATGTATGTTGGGCTATGTCGTAGAAGGCTGACCTCCTTTAAACCAGGATTTAGATTAATGGAATAATCCTAGCCTTGCAGAAATGATTTTTTACTCGACAACGTGTTGTATCAGCAGGGTCAAATTGCAAATGCATGTCATAAAAGTTAAATAAAGTGCTTTCAGAAAGGTTTCAGATTCATTATCTTGTCGGGTTGAGTGTGTTTGTGTATGTATGAATGTATGCCTGTGTGCGTTTAGTGTGTAAGGGTTTTTTGCAGAGCAGTAGATGTCGTCGGGACTCAACTGTGTGTGGGTTGACAGAGGCTAAGGGGCCCATTGTGGCACGCTAAAAGCCAGGTTAATGCTTTCCATGCATAATGTGAAAGCTGGGGCAGCGGCAGTACATCTCCTCTCATTTAAATCTCACTGGCTTGTGTAACATCTTTTATTCCTTGAGTGGCAGCTATCCTTTGTTTTTCTCCAAGCAGCTTCTTCCCACCTCAGTTGCAGCGATAACCGTGTTTTGTGTTGCAGCGGGGGCTAAATGCTGCATCAGGAAGTTTAGACCCTCCATTTGAAATGTACTCTCACAGCTTATCTACACAACAATATAACAGAACCACAGGTACGGCAGTTTATGGAGCGGATCCTCATTGACTGCGGCACTGATTTTAAATTAGCATCACTGTAACTACACTGCATGGGCATTTATTCAGATTAGGATGTAGAGAACAGAGCACGCTATATGTCGGGTTGACACTTCTTGTTCGCCCCAGTTAATCCATGTATCCAAGTGCTTGCAAATAGAGACTTTTAAAGTGTTGGTCTACAAATTCCTTACATGGATTGTTTGGAATATAAAAGTTTGGTTGCTATGTGGACAGTTGCAAAGCCTGAGATTAACCTGTTCTTTCCCAGCTAAACCAGGGATTTTTTTTATTTATATCAAACAAACGCCACAGCATTATTCTTCTATTATTTGTTGACATACATGGTGTACACCTCCTGCTTGTGTGGGTTCCCCACAACTGAATCTGTGAAAGTAAGAAAAATACTTGTATAATATAACATTTTTCCCCTTTACAGATACATTTCTTTTTTTCTTCTAAGCTTGTTAAACCCAAAATGTAAAAACAATTACCAAAGTAATTGTTTTGCCACAAACCTGGCTTGCACACTTGTATTGGTGAAACATTACAAACATTACCAATAAAGCAGTGGTATTACACCAAGGTACAACTCAAATAACAGAAATCAAAATAGAGTTATTGGGGTTTTGGGAGGGCAATGCTGCATAAACACCACTGTCCACACCAATCTCAGAGATGGAGCATAAAAAACATTTTGTTAACCATGTTTTACAGATGTAGTCTCTGAGGTGCCAAACAGAAGATGAAAAAGAAACATCATTTTGATTTCTTTTTTATGTGCCTGTATGTGCATGATATGCCTTTATAGTGACAGTATAGAAATGACGTGAACCAGGGTGAAGTTGCCATCAGAATAATTGAAAGAGGCTACTGTCATATAAAAAATAGTGGCAGCAAAAATCTGACTTTCTCCACAGACCACCCTTACCAGCAAACATAAGTATATACAGAAAGTGTTGATGTCCAAGCTGGAATTAAAAGAGTTATAAAATGATCATCTACCGGTGACTGGCAGACCTAAATGAGCTCAGTCATTTAGGTACGTCCGTTTTTATTTGTGTCTTCCCCTCTGTGCTCTTACTTGTCAGCAGTCCCTACCCTCGCTGCAATTTGAATAACCTCCCATCGCTGCAGTTTATCGTTTGTCATGAGGACAGTAATCATGCACTTGGCTCGTCTCCACATGTCAGGAGATGGCTGGCTGCCCTTCAGTCAACAATGTGGATGATGTGCTTTCAAAAAGGGGAAAAAAAAGAAGAGAGACCCACTGGGAAACTTTGCTTTCTGTTTTGAACTCATAAAGTAATCATGAAAGTTATTGTTACCTCTGAGAACATAGCTGTAATCAGATCTGGGGTATTATCCAGCGTTGACTACGATTGCCGTGTAAAAAAATGAATAAATAAAATATGATTATAGAACTATTGCAGTGATATCTGTTCCCTGACACAAACAACTTGCAATTATCATTTTTTAAAATAAATGATTAGGGAGGAGCTACAGCTGCAAAATCAAATGAGGATTGTTTGACTACATTACCTTCAAGTCAGCAAGGGGTTAGGATCTAGAAGAGCACTATAACAAGGCTATCATGTACCTTCCATCTTTAATACAGTATCACAATTTGATTGCTTGACCACTCCATGCTTGTAAAACTTCCCTCCTTTTTCTGATCTACATCAGCTCCAGCATGTCAAACCAACCAAACATGAGCTTTTTCCTTTCACGTCCATGATAACCCTGACCTCCCTTGTTGGAACCTAACATCCTTGTCGGCATCCATTGCTGATGATATTGCCACAAATCAGTGTTGGGTGTTATCTCCCGCCCCTGGTGTCGCCTTCTCCGCTCTTTCATGCCCTTGTATCTCTGTAATCACTAGGCAGCGTACGGAAATCAGACACACTGTCCGAGTGATTCCCCTCACAGGAATGCAAGCTCTCAGAAAACTCAAACGAGAATATGAAAAGACGGGAAGGTGTTGTGTGTGCGTTTGCATTTGTTCAAGTGGAAGTGTGCGTCCACAACTATTTCGTTGAGTGCAAGATCTGACACTCTGTAGCACAAACACTGCTTGCAGCTCTCCATAGCAATCAAATCAAATGTCACAGAGGCCGACGTGCAATAGCTCTGAAGTTTAGTCAAGTTAAAAGTCGTGTGTGTTTGTGAACCAAAATGAAAGAATGGTGTTTGAGTGCCTTTGCCACAGCTACGCCGGGGTCACTTGGATGTCATTCATAGTCACAGTTTGTGACGGGTGTCTGACAAGCCCCACAGGAGGACTGCTTGATGTGCTGATACAGACAAGAATGTTTTCAAGAGTTTTAAAGAGTTCTGCAGAGGAACTGGAGGTCAAGAAACACACACTCGAAATGCAAAGAAGGATCCTACCACCAGACAGGATGGCGGTAATTTAACTACTATTCATTGGTTGCAATGTAACTGTTCTTGTGACAAAAAACAACAGACTGATAAATAACCACGACTGAAAGCTAATAAAAATAATCAAAACAAAAATGAAAAAAACAACATGACAAAAAAATTCAGCGAGGGATATCGGTTGCTCACTATCTCAGTTATCTCTCCCACTATGAATTCACCACAATGCGAGTGAGGAATTCTCATTCCATCTGTTTTTTTTGGCAAAGACAGATATCCAATCCTAAAATCAGATTATGTTGTTACGGAAAGTTTTCTCCTAAAAAAAACAAACAAACAAACTTTTTGTCCTTTTATCAGCTTAGCTTTGTGGAGGGAACATGTGTGCCTCCTTTGATTTCTATTCTGTATTAGATTCAGTGTACCAATCATGTTTGCATGTGTACCAACACGTGTAGATACTACACTTTCTTAGTCACCAACAATGTGCCTGCATGTGCGTGACATTATATCCAATCAGGTAAGGTGTACTAGAGTAATGCTGATTCATCCTCCATCATGCTGCCTCTTTTGTACAAGTAGGTGTTGTCCCATTGTTGCTGTTGTTTGCTCAAGTATGCAAGGATTGGCTCCAGTGTGTGACACTCAACATTTCTGTGAAATGCCACAATAGGAACAAATGTCTGATTTAATTAACTATATCCACGTATTGTAGAACACTCCTTGTGTTAGTTAGTATTTTTAATGGGAATAAAGTAAAAGAAGAAGACACCATTAGGCCTTTTACTAGGTTAAATGTGATCAAAGAAGTATTAGGGTTCAATAACATTTGTTAAAATACTTTCTCATCTCTTAGTGAATCTTTTTAGGGTTTCAAACATTTTCAAGCAACTGATGCTATAAATAAAACTCTGCGTAATAATCTGTAATCACCTTTTGTTGACTGAGAACATTAAGGCAGCTTAATTAATGTTCTCAACCTGCAGCTCCAACCTGAAAATGAGAAAAGGTATGACACATTGCCTAATTGCATCTGACACATTGAAAAGCAAGCTTATTTCATCCTTTTTTCATTAATGACTTGATTCAAATAATTCAAACACAGGAGGTCCAAAAACATAGCTAAAAGAGTGTGGACTTTTGGCTTACACTTCATTGTAAGAACTCATTTCAACTTGCAAAAAAGCTTATGATTTTATTTATCTTCGGAGCTTGAAATATGTTGCGAGTATGTTGCCATCAGACCGTCCTAACCCCAAAAAATGACCGTATAAATTGATTGTACAAACAGCTGATAACAAACCATATTTACCATTGTTGTATATAAGCAGCAAGCAAAAAAGGAAGTAAGGTGATGAAATGTGAAAGCTTAAATTTTCACGTGAGAAATAAAATACAGGACTTTCACCCAGGAGAGCAATGTTTGTGTCGTGTGTGAAACCAAAAATCAACGGTCACTTTTTTATATTAACCAATTTTGTTACAGACCTAAATCTGTTGGTCTGTTATACATTATTGGCGTAGCTGTGTCTGTACCAACCATTTTTGTTGTAGGTTTTGTGTTTCCAAAACTTGAATGGTTCCGATGTAGCCTACAACGTTAACTATGTGTTTAAAACTGGGACCATTACGTTAAATACAATGGTCCTGTGATTAAAACTGCCGCCAGGTGTTTAACAAGGATCACCCTGCGGTTGTTTCACGGCATTAAATATAAAGGTCATGTATTTCATTTTGGTAGTCATTGGAAATCAGACAAAAGTGTTGTTTGCGTGTGAGGACGTGTTGTGTGTTTTGGAAAAGGATCCAAAAGGGGACTGGCTCTTACAGCACTACCCTAGATCAATTATTGGACATTATAAATAACAGCTGTATAAATATAATGAGGATCAAATGTTACACCCAGAGCTACTCACAGATCAAAGCTCCAATTAACATCTTTCTGAGGCACAAGCTATGAAAGAGGAAGGAAGGATGAAAAAAGACAGGATACATATCACTTAAGTAACAGAATCTCATATTTCACGAGTTTGTGTCAGCCTGGCAGCTGCCCTGTTGAATACCCATGTGAACTTAGCATTGCACTCTCTCATCATTTGGATAATTTTTGAATGAATCTGGGGAATAAACGAGTGATTGAGCAAGACATAAAAGTAGAAAGTGCTTGGAAGGCTGTAAAATGAAACGCTACCAATTTTGTATTGCTAAAAGCAACAAGTTATTTAAGTAATGAATGAATGGATTTCAATGGATTCTTCTCCCGCTTTATGTTTCTTAACCTATTTTTTGCAAGAATCTGCTTGGGGGCGTTGCCTAAAGCCAGGCTAAATGAGTTTAAATGATAGACTATTTGCATCATTGAGCAAGATTTTGGGTGAATTAGCCGCAGCTTATGATGCAGTTCTACCCAAGGCTTGCCAGATAATTTCAATCACACGTGAGGCTCATGCTATTTAATTAATTAATTTAATTAACTCCAGTATAGGCTATCATATTTTAATTTGCATGCAGATGGGGGTGTATTGTTATAAATGGTAGGTGAAGAAGCAAACCTGGGGTGCAATTTATGTTTTTGGGGTTATATCTTATTTTCACTGTGTTGTGGTTGTAATTTTAATGAGACCTAGATCATAGATAATTTACTGTAGCATATGTTACATGTTGGCTGTTGGAGTGCTTCTGCTGTCCTTATTTTGTCTTGAAAGTGTTCTCAAAGTGTGGACATTTGTTCTGAAAGCATCCATTACTGTTTCAGGATGTCGTTAGTTAGGGCTCTCCTTTTAGCATATGCAATGTGTGTATTGTATGTTTGTAAAGTATGAACTGATGAGGACATAAATGTTTTAATTTACATGGTACCAAACCCTCCCATTATACCACATACATTATTTAAGCATGTACTACAAAGTTGTGGTTCTGCAGTGATGCTATCTAGTGGCGAGCATCCAATTGAATGGAAGAAGCAATTAACTGGGTCCATATTGTTAGGCCATTTGTTCAGGTTGATCCATAAATCCACCACATCAAAACATAACATGGCTGTGAAGAGATTTCTCTCTATACGTTCAAGATGGCTCAAGAGATGACACGGGACACCAAACTACTTTGTACAAAGGGCAACCTGCTCGGCTTAACACCCAAGAGCATCGCGCCAAGACAGTTCCTTGTTCCTTTATTTATAGGTTGATACAAACAGAATAGTGTGTGAGTGTTTGTGTCAGTCCTAACCGGACTGATACAAACAGAATAGCGTGTGAGTGTGTGTGTCAGTCCTAACCGTTTGGGCCTACGTCCTTGTACTTTAGTGAGATACATGTTTCAATAAAAGAACGTGAGATACATGTTTCCACAAAAAGAACATCCTGTGAAATGCTTGCATAAGCTTTTATGAGAACAGAGTGTGACAATCACCCCTATATTGCTACACAGCCAAGCAGTTGATTATAGTTGAATATAGTACATCAAATATATCTTATAACAATGTCTCAATTGATGCCGGTCAAACACAATACAATCCCATACGAGTATGTAGCAGGAGAGACAGTTAAAAGAATAATTACTGCTTGGGAAATAGGCTGTTGTGCTTTACTTTAGAGATTTAGATAAAATTGATGCCACTCTAATGCTGAAGCTAGCAGATGGTTAGCTTAGTTTAGCACGAATTCTGGAAACAGACGTTATCCTGTCTCTCTTTAAGGGTAACCAAAAAGATCTGTATCTTGTTTGTGTTTTTTCTTTCATACAAAAACTGTGGGACAAAAATGCCTAGATCTGATTTTACAAGGAGTTGCTTGAATGATTTTTTCTGGGACGGGCACTGTGACTTCCAATCAGTTTGTCATCATGATGAGGTTGAAATGCTTTTTGAAGACTGCAACCAGTTAGCAAATGTAACTACTAATGGCTATGTTCCATTAGTTTCAGTGATGTTGAATAACATTTTGCCTGCTGAAAGTGTTCATTTTCCTTGGCCTTACCCATCTTCCCTGTTGTATGAAATCCCAAGGCATTGGGGTCACACAACCAGGTCCCCATATGAAATATACTGCCAGAGCACAGACCGAACAAAAGCAGTGAACTTCTGAACACTCTGAACTTTTAATAGTGTGTTTTGGGGTCACTGCCCACTGAAGGTAGAGGCAATGTGTCACAGTTGGCTCTCAAGTTGGGCTGCGTCCCAGAGGATTTAAAATTCCATTAGGACTATTATTTCTAAAGTAGATTAATCCCTGTCATTTAACGCTTGGCTGATGTCCATTTGAAGTCATTATGAAGAAGCACTGACATTGTTTTATAAATTATTCACACCATTATCTGGGACTCTCTATAGTCAACAAGCAGGGCTTTTAGGCCGAATCACTTGTCGCTGTAGAGAAAACTTGATGAATTAAATGCATGTATCATTTTAAACATGGATGCAGGTGTAAGTTGGTAAGTTTGTTGGACTTTCATGCTGTTAGCATGTCTTGATTAGGGAACAGTTCACCAAGTGGTTCAGTATATTTATTGTCACATACATCTTGTCTTTATCTACCCACTGCAGTAATAAGGCCATGTCCCCACAGGGATGAATACAGTTTAATTTAATTTAAGATGTGGATTTCCTTTAATATGCAAAACACAAAATATGAGTTCTATGATTTTTAAGCAATACATGGTGCAGTGTATGGAGGTGAAATGTCAAACCTGGTTGGATAAATGTTTTCTGCTAATACACAATTGGTCTGCTGTTAAAGAACTGTGCTGAATAAACAGTGCGTAATGGCTTGTTTAGCTTAGCCAGGTGTCTGTCATCAAAAGCTCAGTACAATCACTTCTTAGAAGGGATGTTTTCTATTATGTTGCTGGTGACTCAAAAGACCAAAACCAACAATAAATTGAACCACCTAACAAGCATTGTGTTGGTAGCTGAAGCCTAATTCTTCTTTCCATAGAGTGCCATTGTTGTCCAAACGCTATTAAAAATTAAACAATGAGTCACACACTTGCAATGATTGACAAGTCCCTTTCCTACAACAAACATGGGCATTGTTGTTTATTTGACTCAAACCCAAAGTCAATGTACTAACATAGATTCATTTGCAGATGAAAATAGTCCCCATAAATAAACCATTTCCCCAAAACTATGAAAATGAAGCCAGTTTAAAAGATTTACATCTTCACTTGGGTTCAATGGGTTTGGGCTGGGTGCCACATTCAGGGTAGGTAAGCCAAAATATTAAGACATGGACTAAAACATTATTGTTTTAACATTTTACACAGCTAATTCCAGCTTCAACCACCTGACAACTTTGGTTCCAGATAAAAAAAACTCAAAGTAGAGATGCTTCTCTTTTATTTTATTACAGGAAACTGTTGAGGTGTTTTTGATTGCAGCATCTGATCAGGACGCCTCCCTGTGGAGATGTTTCAGGCAGGCCTGACAAATGAGTGCACCCTGTGGCGGACCCAGACCCTGCTGAAAGGGATTACTTATCCAGGCTGTCCTCAGGATACCCCAGGAAGATCTGGAGGATCTGGCTGGAGTGAGCTGTCCTCGCCATCCTGATCTGGACAGGCAGCCAAAAAAAAGGTAGATGGATTCCTCCCACAAATGTGCCACAAATGCACTGTTTTTTGTGTGTTGGAGCAATGTTTAACAAGAAGAGAACTGATTAAGGACACCAAAACACTGTGTTATACAACCATTACCAACACTAAAAGCAGTTATTCACTAACAAGAAAGGCTTAACATTTATCAGCTGTCATAATCAGTTTAGATAGGATTGCGTAATGTTTTTGACTGATGTGTATATTTTCCCTCTGATTGATGTCTCATGATGTGCCACAGCGTGCCCTGGCACACTGGCAGACAGCCGGCAACTAACTAACTAAAACTGATAAAGCCCGCTCATCCCATAGAGCTATGCTTTGAAGCATTAGTAGAGATCTAAACATTGGAATATGCCAGTGAGTGTTCATATTTATTCTGGCTATCCTTTGTGATAATCATTGGACGTAGAGTTGTTGCATCTTTTACTGTTGCTATTCTCATGATCATGTGTAAAATATCCGTTGTTTTTTCATTCATGCCTTAGAGTTTTTCTACCCCATTAATCCTTTCCAGGGTCATGGCAATCATTAGTTTTATTTTCTCTTCCTGGTTTGGCCTGTGTTGATGCTGCATGTGTTCACCAGTCCTTCCCACAACCTTTATCTCAAGGCTGGTTTTAATATATCAGTAAAGGGATTCATGAGAGGTTTTCTTTTGAAGATAATATTCTGCTAAGTGATCTGTCAGGAAAAGTTTGCATTTTAGATAAAACTAGCCTTAAAAAAAGTTGTATTAATTGATTTTTGGACCACTCTGGAGCAGTGCAACAAATTGGAAAACACAACATTGACAGCAAACATGGAGGAGCATAAGTATATATTTTTAGTATTTCTGGCCATCCACTGACTATTATGCAGTTTTTCCACTGCATGCATGGCCTAAGTCAGCTCCACTCACTGTTTTTGGTTTACATTAGCATAAGTTGTGGACAGTACCTTGTGGCTGGTAACTATTTTTTTGACCACCTGTGCTAATAGAAGGTGAGTAAAAACAATGCAGACTACTTGTCAGAAAGAACCCTCACTAGCACGACACAGGACATTCTGCACTGACCATTTAAAAAAAAAAGCCAAGTTACAGTCAATAGCAACCAGAACGTTTGAATGGATTCGACTACATTTAAAAAAAAATGGCAGCCCCCAAAATTTCTGCATACATATTACGCGTACAATTTAGAAAGTGTAGACATTCCTTTGTTTGGTTCCAGGTTGCATGGAAAGGATTTAGCTAGTGTTGCGTTGAAGATGAGGTGACGCAGTTTCACACACCGTCAGAATGGCAATTAGCTTAGAATCCTGCCTTTAGCAAGAGGGGTACTAGCTGGAGTGGAAAATGAAAAAAGAAAAACACCGGTACCAAAAAAGTGAGTCAAGTTGAGCAGAACTACACTAAAAACACAACCTTAGTCCTCTGTACAATTTCCTTTTATTTCCAATTTCAAGAGGGAAATATCTGGCTTTTTTAGCAGCTGATTATGTTGATTAGTGCAGCTTTAAGTTAACTTCCCTAAAATAATAAATCCTACCCATTGCTATTCAACCTGTCATATTTTTTCCCTGGAAAACAGAAATGGGCTCAGAATGACTTCCAGCACCTGTGGGGGGTTTTCATGCACATGTCAAAACTCATCCACTGGTGACATGTACACAACAACATGCAAACAACTCACCCATTTCACAACTCACTGGCCTCTTGATTTTATCTGTCATCTTGCAGGCTTTTTTTACCTCCCAGCCAGTCCTCAAAGTTTGTTTCTGTTCCTTGTTTTATCGAATTGAATGTAGAGCTCTGCAAGGGTAACCTTGTTTGTGCTGCAGCTAATGGATTCTAATGAAGCATCCATAATAAATCGGACAAGCTTTACAGCCCGTGGACACAAAGATACTCAACTCCAAGACAACTCCCATACCTGAGGCACTGAAGAAACACACCGCATGGCAGGTTGTCACCTTATGTTACCATGTACAAAATCATCCAATAAAACAACGTTGTACTGTTTCTCTCCCAAGTTCTCCTCCACTTCCTTTCAAATTAATACATCTGGATGTTTTGAAGCAGCTGTTATGTTATATAAATATATATGGCAGCCTGAGTTGAAATTCTTTTTTAAAATATTGTCCAAGAAGGAAAAGGAATCGCTTTCTCCCAGGTGATCAGGTGTGATACAGAAAAAAACCTTGCAGTGGTGATCATATGTTTACTTCCTTTTTTGATATTTCCACATAAGCAGAATGGCTCCAAAAGTAAAAGAGTAAAATGAAAGTGTCAGTATACTTTTTGAAGTCATGCCACATTGCACAGCTCAAATGAGACCAGAGCCACGTGGAAGTAATCAGCGAAGTTACTCTAAAGTTTGTTGCTTAGCCACAACTCAGGATAGCCGCATTACGTATCCTCGATCCAAACCCGCTCACATCACAAACATAAAACACTTCACAATACTATACATCTTACATAGTAATTCAACTTTAACAGTTCATATTGCAATGTAATTTAGCTCTATGGCCTTAAGCTCCCTGCATACATTTTGCATGAAGACAATCTCAATTTCTACCATTCCAGCCCACACTGAAATTCTTCAAATACCAAGTTTCCAATGAATACAGCAGACCTGAATTAACTCCACCGTACTAGGCTTAATCATAGCTAGGAATCCTATTAGTAAAAGGTGGAAAAAATAAAATAAATCATTTGCATCTAAATATATACTGTCTTGGGAGAACCTTGTTGTTGTTATTTTTAGGTGCTACGTTCACTTCCACTCTCAGTTCGTGTTTCTGTCTCCCTCTGCAACCCATTTTCTGATACATATGGAACTGATATTCTGAAGCTTGGAAACAGCTATTGCAGGGTGTTTCAGTTCACTTTGTCTGGCCTGATTAGCAGGCTGAGGTCCAAGCTACCATATTTATTGGTATCAAGGTTCGAATTAACGCTGACCTAGAATTTGCTGCCAGGTTTGGAGTCTGTGCCGTTGTGGAGGGACTTTAGTTGTTTTTGGAATAACAGTGCTCTTCCTCTTTTGTTTTGTTTTTCTAGTGGATAACAGAGATATCCTGCTTTTTATCTTCATCCGTGCTTCTCCACAGTCCTGTTGCAGTAAAGTAACATGAAGGAATACAGATTCTTTGAATCTATGGATAGCATTTGTCATCCCATGCTATCATGTTTGATGCATTTAATCTGCCTGTATATCCATTTACAACATATTAATTTCATTCCATTGCCATGATTATTATTATATTATAACAGCCTCTACTCTACTAAAGAAAACCTTTCTTCAAAACTTTGAACCTGGCTGCGGTGATTATTTTTTTGGAATTACTGCAGCACAGGGAAATGCCCCAATAAACTGTGTGTGTGTGTGTGTGTGTGTGTGTGTGGGCACATTGTTCTAATTTTCTTGTCAATTGGACTTCCACCATCTTGTGTAAACTTGTTAAATGAACACAAAATTACAGAAAGTTTTTCTTTTATGTTTTTCACAAAGCAAACTCCATTTTTGTTATCATTATTAAAATTTCACAGCACAAAATGCTTGTCTTTTTGTGCGTATTGGCTTACACATGGTCCAGGGCACTCTTAAATTTGTATCTTACCTTAGAACAAGCATGCAGTACACAGGTATAGATGAAAGCCACTAAAGTTCTAAATTGTTTTTTTGGATCAGGTTGGTTTTTATGAAATAAATGAATGTGTGTACATCGGGTTCAGGTAGGTCCAAAATGTGAAGACCTCAGAGTCCACAGATTCCAAAGACGGTAATCTCTACACCACTCCTGCGGTTAATGGTGGTTTCTCCTCCAAAGTGTGTAAAAGGATTGTCTGGCAGCTCCACATAACATTCAGGCATCGGAGGAAAACGTGCTCTGGTGCAATGGCAGTCCTTCAAACCAATGAGTATCTTCATGGGCGATGCTAAACTCTGCAGAAAGCCGCTGCAAAATAGTCATGCAAGAGAAAACTCAGATTGGACAGATAGTCTAGCTAGCTGTCTCAATGCACCATGCAGGGATCTGCGGAGCAGTTTATCATAGTCCTCATGAATTAACTGATTTCACAATTCCAACACAAAGAAAGGGGAAGGAAATACATGCATCCGGCAGAATTTCCTGCAGCGGAATTTTCTTGCATTCCGGGAGTGGAACGCAAAGGATAACACTAGGGTTACAGTGAAGCTCTCAATGGACAATTCAGGTGCTGACATTGTTTTTGAGAAGGTTTGGAAGTCCGTTGACCATTGTGTGTCATGGATGAACTGCTGTATCTCCTTGACGTTTCCACTTCACAAAGGCAGCAATTGGTGTCATGGAAAGACAGTATCCCATGCAGGGCCAAGTCACTGACCACTTCTGTGGGACTCATTCCACTGGGAATTTTTGTTATCACAGATTGCATGTCACTCTGCTAGATTATTCATATAATAATAATAATAATAATAGTAATGGGTGTGGCAGCTAAACCCAGTTAGAACAGAAGTCCACATATTCCTGCATCCACCCATGGTCATGTGTGATTTGAATGACACTATAAAACAGTGAGCCTTCGCTGACTTAAAAACAACGTAGCAATGTCTTGGCATTCAACACACAAACAGAAAACTGATCAGCTGATCTCATTATTGCATCTCCTGTGCAGTCATTCCACAAAGACCCTTTTTTCCTTCTTTTGTTTTCAAGGACAAGTCTCCTCTCCTTTTATTCCCACACATAAGCAAAATAGAAACTTGCCGGTGTCATGCAGACATTGTTTGTGTAGTTTTAGCACCATGCTGGGCTCATTATTGATTTCTTGAAGTGGCAATATTCCATCTTGGCTCCTGAACGCCGGTACCTTAGCCTTTTGTGTCCAACTCAAACAAGCATTTCAGTGCTTTGGCTTATTCCAAGGCATTTAAATTATTTATTTATATTCAGGAATGAGGCTTGAAGTCTGCCTCCTTCCCTATTAGGGAGGGTAACCTTCTTCTCGCTGCCGAGCCTCTTCCCAATTACAGTGACTACTGTTGATGAAATGGCTGTGCAACATGGTGACTTGTCATTTGGCCAATTATTCTTAATGAAGCACCACATAGAGAAGGATGACTTTGCTGTGCCAAGCTGTGTTTGTAATATCTGCACAGGGACAATACTGTAAGTGTTTGAGATTGGACTAATCCATCATTTTGAGAATAGTTCCATCATTTTTCATAGCCTGTGGAGCTCAGTCAAACTATAATAGTCTCTTAAATGGATTAATTTCAGATAAAGAATTCCATGTCATGGCGGTTCCCAAATTTCAAAAATATTAAGCCCTTTAATCTTGGATTTTTATCAATTTTTCATTTTAATTCTCAAGCTTGAGCTTCACTTTAGATGTAAGAGTTTTTTTTGTTTCCCAGCCCTACTCAGAGTCGCTGAGCATGGATGCTTTCCCTGTCATTGCCTTGCTTCACATTCATACATTTAGACACAGTCACAGCTGGGAGCTGCTCAGCACAGCTCTAGCCTTCCACTTGTGGCCGCTGAGCAGCTCCACTGGAGCATTTAGCAGTAAAGTGTCATTCTTGAAGGTACATCATTGGTCGGTCTTGAGAGAACGGAGAGAGCTACTTATTCACTTATAATAGGACCCAAGTGCACTATACGTCATAATACCAAACTGCTTTAATGCTCTCACTAAACAGTTTGCATTAATGTAGGTGCACCACTAAATCTTGTCTGATGTTACTACATTCAAAAGTCATGCTTTTTCATGTGACTGTTGAAGGAATAGTTCACCACTGGAAAGATGAATTTTGTATTTAAATTGGGTCATTTATGTAATAGAAATTTGATGAGATTTTAGAAGTTGGTGCCTTCTAGACCAAGAAAAGCCAGACAATGTACTTTTGGCTCATGTGGATGAAAGACAACTCCCAGAATGCACTTGCTTCACTTTCCTACAAGGCCACTCCCAAGCCACGCCTACCGGTTACAGAAGGCAGTCAAGTCAAGTGGGTTTTATTATCATTTTAACCATGTACAAAACTACCTTTTACCGTGACTCAAGTGGTGTTACACATTTAAAATATATAAAAAAAGACATTTTATAAAAACGACATTAAATAATTAGTACATAAAATAAAAACATTACATTTAAAAACAATTTTTTTTTTTTAAATGGGATAGGCTACGTTTAGTGCACACACATTGTAGATTATACATAAAGTGCAATTACTACTTAAAGTAGAAGATTTAAGACAGACAAGGGACAAACAACAGACAATAAAAGACAGGGCATCAGTAGACATGTTGTAACAGAGCACCGATTGTTGTAAGTCGAACATAAGAACTTTCTTGAGATTTCTGTAACTGTTTGTTCAGCAACAATAAGTTGTCCATCCGGATGTGCACTTTTGAGCGCAGTGATTGCTAAAGTTCACCTAACGCAATCCCCTTCTGCTATATCGTCTTCAAAACTACCTTCTGTCATTGTGGTTAGCTTACTAAAGTATGAAATGATTATTCAGCTTTTGCCACAGAGCAATAGCCTGTGTTAGCTTAGCTTCAAAAGAGCTGACACTCAACTCACATTTCATATTAAGCCCTTTAATCTTGGGACTTTATCAATTTTTCATTTTATTTCAAGCTTCACTTTAGATGTGTGTGTTTTTTTTTGTTTTCAGCGTTACTCAGATTCGCTGAGCATGGATGCTTTCCTTGTCATTGCCTTGCTTCATATTCATACAGTTAGACACAGTCACAGCTGGGAGCTGCTCAGCACAGCTCTAGCCTTCCACTTGTGGCCGCTGAGCAGCTCCAGTGGAGCATTTAGCAGTAAAGTGTCATTCTCAAAGGTACATCATTGGTCGGTCTTGAGGGAACGGAGAGAGCTAGTCATTCACTTACAGTAGGCCCCAAGTGCACTATATGACACAAATCATATTCATGTATATTTATTTGGATTCTGCAATAACTGATTACTCCATTACATGTCCTAATCCAGAGATAAAATACAGCCTGATGTTATTTTGCTTGCATTTCCCACTCTATGCCTCCAGTGCATCTTACAAAGACTTTGATCAAAGTTACAGTAATATCAGGTTGTGGACGTGCAAGTTCCCATCATATGCCAAACCTGTTTGAATGCCCCTGATGTGTCAGTGATGACAGATATACAACAAAACCAATAAAATACTGTGAAATCGATATACAGCTTAGCAAAAAAAGACAGAAAAATTAATATATAAGGGACCCAGGTGTAACCACATAGCCGGTTTACAGCAGGTTGCATCAGATAATCGGTTCTATAGTTACAGGCAGTTCAAACAGTAACAGAATTGTAGGTAAAACTTATGCTCTTATCACTAAAGGATCAAAGAAGCTGCAGCTTTTCAATATACTGAAGATTCAAGAATGTTTCCAGGTGAGAAGTATGATGTAAAGCCTATCCAATGACTATCCGTCATTCTATCCACATGAGCTGTAAACTACAGCAAATATAACACTTTTACTTCAGCCCTGTGCTGTACATCATATCTAGTTTTGAGCAACCACATCATAGTTCCAAGGCAGCTTTTGGTCATCAGGAGATTACATTCTGTCTATTTGATGATGACAGTTTTCCCCTCATTTTCTTTTCTGCAAGAAAAGTAACATGCCTGAAGATATTTGATATTTGGGAGTGGATTTTTCTACATGCATTCAGAGGTATCAACCATATTATTAATTTTATTATGACAGATGAATTGGTTATACCTTTTCAATT
Organism: Etheostoma cragini; assembly: GCF_013103735.1. NCBI lineage: Eukaryota > Metazoa > Chordata > Actinopteri > Perciformes > Percidae > Etheostoma > Etheostoma cragini. Next base: position 4,632,556 of record NC_048430.1, read on the forward strand.
GCTGCCCCCCTAGATGTACGTCATTTTGAAGGGGCGCTGATTGAACGTGTCACTCCTTTTACTCATCATGAGAAGTAATACTTTGTGTCTTTGGTGCAGCCGACAAAATTGATGATGTCATCATGGTTATTTTGTCTTGGGCTTGAAAACAACCCATTTAAACAAAAACCATGCACCACAAGCTGGTATGATGCTGTTTAGCATCTACTGCCTCTTACTGCTTGCTTTTTTAAAATCTGTCTCTTGTGAATCCCACAACATAATTAAAGTGTAAAACTAAGTTGCTGGATTACATCTTTAGTAATGCAAAATATAACTCTTATGCATTCAAATCTCATTTTCATGCTTAAGGAAAGTGATTTCTTGAAATGGGCTGATATATTGTTTTACTGTTAACACTGCAGTTATACAAGTGGTCCCTCTCTGTGAACAATAATCAGCTATTTACATTTTGAAATTACATTTACATTATGATTCACACGATTTGCACAACATTAAACTAGTATAAAACCATTCACACTTGATTCACAAAAACCAGCATCCTCTATTTCTTCATACCTCGCAATGCAATTTACCAACAGCCCTATTTTAGATCAACCACAGGCCTGGTGCTATATGAAATTAGGAAAGACTGCAGGAGTGCACTTTTTTGGAACATCCCTACTGAATTGAGCTTCATCTCTACTGCAGTGCTCGTTATGTTATCGAAGCACCTCCCGTAAAAGTTTTAAAAAAAACGGTTGAGGTGAGCATGGTCAAATGGTCAGAAAGCAAAACAGCACACAAGCGTCAAAAAACAAGGCAGGCATAGGAATAACACAAGAAGGCGGCAACACTACTGTAATGGCACAAAAGGGCAAAAGGCCACAGCTAAGGGTCAGCTGTAGTATGTACTAAAAGTTGATTATGGGCTTGGAAGCATGAGTGCCAGTGGGTGTGGAAGTAAAGTGATGCAGAAAGGCAGAAGTAGGAGTAGGACTCCTGCAAGACAGGGAGGGAATGGCAGGGACCGGGGAGATTAATGACTGCAGACCTTCTTTGATGGCCTTTCCAATTAATCCTCTATTGACCTTTACTTTATAGTCATGCACTGAAGCCCTTCAAGACCAACACTATTATTATTATTGCAGGAGGTGCTGTGACTTTAATTTTTTAGTGAGAACATGAGCAAATTACTTTGTGTGTAAAATCCTTCAAGTAGAGGTAGGAAAAGATCAAGAGCAAATTATCTTGACAAAATCATTGGATAATGGCAAACCGGCTCATCTCCATTATATTGCACTGCTTTATGTTTTTCTATATCAGAAGTAGAAATGCAGATAATATCTCTTTATATATCAGGAACAAGCAGTAATGTGAGGTCAATCACAAGCAATCATTTATCTTAAATGAACGGCTCCCAATATTCACAACCTTAATGCAAATAAATTGCATTACCGCACCTTCCTTTGGAAAGCTAATCCTGTCTAAATAGGGCTTACGTTGTTCTAATAATTGTAATTGTTCTAACTCTAATGCCTGTTAGTTTATACATTTTGGGCGAGAAATGAGACATTACATAGCTCAAGGGCACACACCTTTAAAAGTAACTTTGCTGGCCTGGGGAGTTGCTTTCACTTTGTGTTGTAGAAGAAATACTGTACCAACAGTAAAGTTGTTGCACACTTGCTTTGAGAAGAGTTTTAATTAGTGTGCCAAATGGAAGGAGACGGTCCAATGGGTGAATATTCCCACACACAAGTCATATTATTTCAAGGCAATTGTGCTCTTTTAAAACTTCCTGCTGAAAATGTGAGGAAAAGCCTTTTTTTCACTTCAATTGTTTGGCACCTTTGAAAATTGGTTGATTTATTCCTTCCAGTTCTGTTAGAAAGCCGGTCCGCAACAAAGATCATCCCACCCCCACACGCTAAGGCACACATTAGCACACGCTAACACAACCCACTGAGACAACTATACCACACACAGACACACATCCAAACATACGCTTGCCCACACATGCGTACGCACACATGTACACATGGTCACCCACACACTCTGTGTGCGCACATAGGGTTACGGACAACACACAAATCAAAGGGAATGGTGGGCCCTGCTCATCTCTCAGGTGGATTTATTTCATTTCAAAGAGTAAAAAGAGTTCAGATACTATATGGGCTAAAGAGATTTTATATACCCACCCAACTGGATCATCCCAAACATATTTAGTCATATTTAGTCTCATGCATTGAACAAATGAGAATTGATGTGGACAGAAGCCGAAGTTTTCTTTGGAGTGGTAATCACAGGTGTGGACTGAAGGAAAGAAGAGATGAAGGGAGGCAGTGGAAGACAGGTGGTGAAAATGACCAACCGCCTAATTCTTTTCATGTTATTGATTTGTTTTGTAGCTTTGTCTGTTCTATTTATCTTCTGGGAGCACACTAACATTTCATCAAACATACATACAGTACAAACATACATGTAGTAGTGAGGACCTCTTCTAGTTCTATGAAGCCGTAGCCCAAACCTTGTTCACTTAATGCCCAAACTTAAAGGCACACGGTGTGATTTTTTTCAATAAAAGCCCCACACTGAAAATTGTTTAAAGTCATTACAGTTAAGAGCTGGATTTGATTAAACTTGGGCATTAAAGCCCCAGAAGGAGGCCCTGCGAGATTCATTCCCCTGTCCACAGCACAGTGATGTTACCAGTTCTGTTGCTAACAACAAGTTAGACAATAAAAAGTAATAGTTAACTAAAGAGAGCCATATTTGAATCCTAGAAATGAGTGCCATTGACTCAGCCCACATGGGACGCACGTCGTCCCAGGTGAGCTTGAAGTCGCCCCATTTTAAAGGGGAAGGAAGTGAATGCCAGAATGATAGCTTTCTCCTCTGTGGACTTTCAGTTCTCTGTTCCATAGATGTATTAATAGAATTGAATGCCAAAAAAAATGCATACACCAAAAAAGTTTTTTTTCAGAATCCCTCAGGAATCTTCATTGTTGGGCATGTGAAGGATGAGTCCTTTCCTGGCTTAGCTGACTGACTTGGCTCCCTGCACAAATGAATGGCTTGAAAACTGTGTTCGAATTATACCGTGAGCTTCGGGCGGTACAGCTATTTTGACTGGTGACGTCACTCTCCATTTTATGTACGCTTACACACATGAGGAGTTCTCATGTGTCTAAGCCTATATGAAATGCTTGCATTAATGCAATCATTCTTGGCTTAGTTTCACCAAGATGCAGACAATATTTGCTTGGTACAGAGAGCTTCAGGAGCTGCGTCAAGTGCATACCCCCTGTAATTCGAACACTGCATGAAGTTAACTGATTGATGCAGCTCTATAAAGGGGAAAAATAATGGAATCTCATTTTTTCAGTGCTTGTGCACATCAGTTTGGATCTCTGGAGTGCTTACCAACACTCACTGTGAAATAAGACAACCCAGTCACTTAAATTATGGGCTGCCTAAATGGCTTTTTCAGTAGGGGGGCTTGAAGAGACAGGATGTTACACACGTTTGGGTTTTAAACATTAAAGCATAGGAAAAAACTCATTCAAAATGAATCTATGAACCTGAAAAGGAAAATGAAATGTGTTTGGGCCTGTGGCTCAAATTTTGATAAGAGAGAGAATGACTTGGGAGTGTCCTTAATGCTTGAAAAGAAATTCATTGTTTTACTGCTGTAATCAAGTGTGAATGGGAAAACTGCACTTATCTCTGACTGTTTATCGTGATTAAGACCCCTCACGTTGTTTTTCAAGGTTCTTGCTCCATTGCAGCACAACAAAGGCAGTTTGCTGATGCTTACCAGCACAGATTTGCATATCAAGTTAAACTATATTCAAAAGATCCAGATTGACTTTGTCTCATGCAGTAATTTCTCTAAAACTTCACCGTTTTATATGCAAGTGTGACATGGCCTGCAGGGTGTGCTCCAAATTAGGAAAAGTAGCTAATCATGTCTAAATATAAATATGACTCATTATTTATAGTTTCGGTTACACACCAATGTATGTGTTTATTTGGAATATTAAAAATGCAAATGTAAAAACTTTGATAAAACTAACTGATATGGATACAAATTAAAATGAAAAAGTAGTAGAATTGTTATTTGTTTTTTTTTTTCACATTCCATTACTAAAATGTGTCTGAGCTGTGCTGGACAAAGTGTGTGTCTTGTTGCAGCCGGCAAATTACCTCTTTGGGTGCGTGGGAACATAAAATATGCGTAAAAATCTGTTTAAACTGATCTTCTGTAAAAACCTACTCAAATCTGTACATGTCAATAACTTCTTGAAGGGAGTGTTTGCAAAAGGAAGAGTCTGCATTTTTCACAGGGCGGCACAAGCTCAAAACTAACAGGGCTGTATTGAAATGCACGTTTTAGAGTAGCATGACTTAAGGGTATAAAGAAACACACATCCTCAGATCAAGTGCCCGCCATTAGAAATAGTTAGCTCTTATTTGTCTGTTTTGCTTTTCTACAGGGGGCTCTTTCCACACATCTCTCCCTCTGAGCTTCCTTTAGTCGACCTAAGGGTGCATCTTTGCTCATCAGTTTCAAAGAAAAGCTGACAACGGAGAGTCCCTTGTCTTCGTTTTTTTCTTTCCCCCCTCTATTTTTTATTCATCTGTTTATGTTTTTATAAACATGGCATAAGTGCTTTTTGTGGCCATTTTGTGTAATTGGGTCACACATGTTTTTCTTTCTTTTTTTGCAGCTGTTGCCAGTATTGATATCTTTTATTTAACAAATGAGGCTGATAACGTATTTACTGATAACGTATTTACACTAAAAAGGTCTGACTTAATACAACATTTGAATCTCCCATCACAAAATGCAGAATTGTGTTGAGTGCGGCTTTGTTTTACCCCTCATCACCACATTTGGAGTACCCAAAAGCATGTGTGTGTACGGCTACAAAAACACGACTGGACTCCAGCTGATGGAGTAGTTACTTTTATAAATCATGAGTACATCTCATAACATCAAGTTTGGTCAGGGACCCTGGGAAAAGATGCACATGGAGCCTGTGTGTGTGTGTGTGCGTGTGTGTGTTGTTCTCTGTCTCCAGATTGAATTCTTAATCTTTGCATTTGCCGTATCATCTGTGGGAAAGGATGAATCGGCCCCTTGATGCCAGATATGATAATATCATGTCTCTGCTGAGTCCCTGTAACAGATAATTAGAAATGCATTGCTAAACTATTTCGCAAGTCAAACACACTTCAACCAACACACAGACAAGTGCATAACTAGTGTGTGTTAACGTACACTTGGGCTTCACGTTATGTGTGACAGAAACATGGCAAGTTGACACATCTCGTTTAGGCATGTTTCTGCTTCACTGCAGCCCTGAGAAATGCTATCCTTAAATTTATTTTACAGATGAACATTTATTTTATTACTGAATTGTGATATTTTCCTGAAGCTGTAATTTGAACCATGAATCAGTGATGAATGGCCCACATCCGGCAGTTACTGGTGATGACACATAGTGGCACTTTTCGTACCAGAGCTGTACTTCCAATTCATCAAATGAAGACAAATGTCTGATGTTGTGCACTCGCATTTCAAAAACCCCAATCACTACAGAACCCCACATTTCAGTATAATTGAAAGAAATCAAGTTCTGCTAGAGCAAGGGCATGTATGACATGCATTTTGTTGGAGCTCTTTGAAACCTGTTTATCAACTGTTTCAAGTTTTTGTAATGGCAATATGGTCAACTGACTGTTTTCTTGTCTAGAAAGAGTGGTCTTTGGGGGTAAAGCAATCAAGGAACCATGTGAAGCAGCTTTTTTCGTTCATTTCTTTCATTAACCCTAGCTCTCAGAAGCCCCATAATCCTCAATGTCCACCAGAATTGGCTGCGTCACGTCCATGCTCTGTCAAAGCTGCTGGCGCTGATATGCTGCCAATCTAGCAGTGTGCCATACTGTGAAATTCACTCATGAATGCATTTGCATGAAAGATCCCCTCCAGACATGGTTTATCGATTGGCTTTGAAACAAGTTGTGATGTCACAAATTCTGCTTCTACTCAGATTTTCTTCAGCGGATTAATGTAAAAACAACATGCTAGTGTCAAACTCTCCAAAGGGCAATGCAAATCACACATTCAATTGAAGTAACAATAAGTAAAACACATTTTTCAGCAAAGAGGGAATTTCTTTTCAAATGTGAGGAATTACGTTCCCATGCAATGAAACGTCAATCTAATTCCCAGCGACGGAAGTGCATTGTGAAACGGTCGCAGTTTTAAATACGGGGTTAATGTTGAAAAGATCATGGTTTGTATGGCATGTCATTAAAGTTACTGATGTCAGTTAAATTAGGAAAGTTAAGTAGTGTTATTTGTTTATATCATATTTGTAAAGGTTTATCTACTTCTAGTATACACTATTCAGGAAGTACAGGTGCAAAAATATGCTGTAAAACACATGTGTCATTTCACAAAAAGCTATACAATGTATATTACATCAATAATCAATGAGCTGCAAATATGCGTTGAATAAACTTTTAAAACACCAATAAAAGTAGAAACAACAATTTGAATCAGTGTTGGATTGAATATGGCTGAGAAACAAACTCAATATAAAGTCACTTCATTACTTCACATTTATCCCTTCCAATACACAACTGGAGACATCAAGGTCAGCTCCTAATCTCAGCATACATTCAGCAAACAATATCTGAAGCACAGTTCCGTTTGTCAGCTCTTTGCTGCAGTAGAAGACAGGGGGAAAAGAGCATCTGGGGAATCGGGTTGTAAGGCGCTTTGATCTACAATGTATGTATGGATGTCGGGGAGACGTGCCAAATTCAAGTGCCTGGATTCAGCAAGCGGTTTGATGGGACATTCCTTCTCATCGGAAGAGAAAGAGAACAGTGGATAGTGTTGGCGAGTCAGTGTGATGGTCCTGTCTTATTATGCACAGATCAGGAGTTGTTTCCAACTGGGGCCAGCCATGTTGAATATGATTTCATGGCTTTGTGATGATGTGAAAAGATACAGTGCGAGTCTGAAAGAGCTAAGCGTTAAAATGTTGGGTTTCTGTTTTGTGATGAATAATTAGCAACAGGATGGAGGAAAAAAACACAAGTAAAATGCCTCATAACTGCTGCAGGAAACTAATATTGTACCTCATTACTAAAACTAAAAAGCAGAGAACTATGTGTTTGTGATGTTTTATCATAAGCAGCAGTGGGGGTCATATTTATTTTAGAATCCAGACTCTTACATGGAAGAAAAAAATAATATTGGGTTACATTTGGGGTGATGTTTTCATCCTTGGAGCCTAAATTTGAAATCAAATCATAATAAAGTGAAATTATTTTTCTAGATGCAGGTTTACCTATTCATCCCAAATTTCATACATGAAAAGCCAAGGGGCAAAATCTTTGAAATAGGCGCTTTTTTCAGCACTTCTTTAAGGTTTCTTAATTTCACATAATCTCACAGTCCAAAAAACAAACTGTAGGAGAAAGATAAACAGAAGAAGTAAATAGACGTTTAAAGGACCGGATGATCTCCCTCTGCTTCTCCTAATACTTATTGTCTTGTTACCAGCCTGAGACACAGCTGCTTCCTTATTTGCATCTAGTTGTGAGGGTCTTCAGCAAGGGGACATCTGTATACTGCACCAAGCATGACATCAGCCAGCTCTGGCTTCACATAGACTCAGGAGAAACATAGCAGTTGGCTTTGTTTTTTTAAGGAGAGGTTTGTTTTTTGTTGGATTCAAGTTGGTTCATTTTATTCACTTACATGCCTCTCGGCTTTGTATTTATGTTCCTTTCCCTCCTTTCCTTTTCTTTTTGATCCTCAGGCAACAATTTGTATCATACATCTCATATTTGTCTCTCAGATTCACCAGTTCCTACCCAGATGCATCACCAGATTTGTTTTTTGAAGATTTGCTGCACCTGCTTTTAGAGATCACTGACAATGAGGCATTTGCTTGGGAGCATGCAAACCAAAAAACAATCTTCCCGTCTGATTGCATCCACTCCCAGGTGGAGACAACTTCTGTGTGCAGCTTCTGTGGGCAGGCTGCAAGTGAGTTGATTGATCTAGGTTGCAGTTATGAGTTGCCGTCTGTGGAGTTGAAACTACAGTACAGAAACATGGTTTGTTGTTTTTTTAAAGTTTTTATTGCTAGTGTGCTTGGGAAAAAAGTGAGTTAATTAGTGAAACTCATAAAATTCAAATGCATGTTTGCATCGTTGTTGCTATCTATTAACGACTTAAATGATTATAAGATGTTGAATACAGGAACTAAAGCATTGAAGTACAGCAGATAAGTTTGTAGTTAGCATTATCATCAAGAGCCATCGTGGCAGAACAGGAAGTAAAAGAAGCCACAAAAATCTCAGCCACAGACATGCTGCTTTAATAAAGAGTGATGTGGCGTGGAGGCTATGGTGCAGAATCTGAACAGCAATGAACACTGCTTGCCAAAAAAGGAAACGGACAAGATTCTTGGGGTTTACCACGTCAACAAAATTTCCACCAACTATTCCAAGGTTGTTTATTTTCCAGTCACAGCTCCAGATTAGAAGCCGTATGTTTAACAAGGCTTAGTCTCTTCTCAAATCTATTCATCGCCACTCAGCATGTAAAAAGTCACAGAATCTCCTTTTTCATTAGATCCCAGAGCGGCGCCTGTTGTACATCTGATCCCCTTTGTACGGTAAGAGGACTAGGGGCGAGCAGACAACAATATGGAGAAAGCAGAAGATACGTTACATCGCAAGGGGGTAATAGGAGGTTGTAATGGATCCATTGAGGTTTAGAATAAATATTAGAAACTGCTTGTCTAGAGTATGCAAGGGAGGAATTTGAAAGAGGTCATGGTCGGTCACTTGCAGAGAGCACTTATCAGCTATCTGGAGACGCTATCTGTCACGCAACCGGATAGACAGGAGTCCTCTTTGACTTGGATGGCATATTTGTCACTCAACAGGCATGCCTTTATGTATGCCACTCCACTTATTCACTGTTACTCTGTCACTCTAGATTATCCAGCTCCTGCTCTCTTGTTTTGCCTATTTCAGATTTCATTCTCTGTTGGACATGTTGGCACTGCCATTTCTTGAACACTCTTTCCTTATGCCTTTCCCTCTCCCTTCTTTCTGTCAGTTTCCCTGTAACACTACCTCTGCCGCATTCTCCCTTTTATGTACATGATGTTGTAGACGGCACATGAACTTGAATGTAGTGTCATGCATCTCCTCCACTTTGATCAGTTGTGGCTATTGTCTGCTCTCTGAGTCTGGAATTGCCTCCTGATATGCACCCACTCTGGTAAAGTGAAATGTGAGCCCCCTCTGTGCTCTCTCAAACACAGGGGTCTTTTGTGTGTGTGTGTGTGTGTGTGTGTGTGTGTGCGTGTGTGTGTGCAGTGAGTAAAAGAGGAGAGAGTGCAGCAGCAAGAGCGCATTAGCATGGTTTGCTAGCCTGCACACTAATGCAGAGCAATGCCCCATAATAGCCAGGGTTCATTCAGAGTCAGTCTCCCACAGATTTCACCAGCAACATTCTATACTGTGGAAAAAAAGGGAGAAAACCTCCACAGATCTCTAAGGCTGATTAACCCCCCAACCAACGTGGTTCTTTTCTCCCATCACAAAGAACGGCCATATCTGATTTCCCATGTGCCACAACTATCACTGTTTAACGCCGTGATAGGAAAACACCCAAGGCATCTCATAGCGGCCAATTAAATTAATGAATGGGTCGTTTTGATCCATGACCGGTAGAATTCCCCCACTTCGACTCTTGTCAACAAAAGCCTAATTATTTTTTCTTCACAGCCACGTCGTCACTTGCCAGCGAAAAAAAGAAAACCACTGCTGAAGTATTGACAATTCCTCTCATTATGTCAAGTTTATTTTTTTTATTTTTTTCAAGAGCGGAAAAGTGGAGAAAAAAAGTAGCTCGCCTCTGATTAGAAGAGGAAAAAAAAGGATTACAAGAGGGAAGGTTTTGAGTAATTCAAATGACTCCTTGGTTATGCCCGGGCTTTAGGGGCCTTAAGAAACACAGCCAAAATGAAACAGGCAGCAGAGCACAGAGGGAAGGCTCCCATCCAAAACCCTATTATTTCACAGCAGTCATATTCAGGAATATTTCCCCCCCCAAAAAAAAGAAATTTCATAAACTATTAAGACCCACTGAATATAAAGACATGATTATAGATGCATTCTAACTGATTTTGAAGAAATTACTTTTCAAATTACACGGTGCATGAAATATGGAAATGTGTTTTTAATGCAGTTCTTTCTCAAATTGAAGTCAGTTAAACATGCCATTCTCTCAGTGGGATGAGTCTTTATAGAGTATCCAGCTTAATTTTAGCCCTAACCCTGCACTAAAGCTCAGTAATTTTGGTAATTTCAGCAATGAAACATACCTTTATTGCTCGATAAATCATCTAAATGGCTGCATGTAGTCTCTTAATCCAACAGAACTGATTAAATTCAATGATCTTACAATTTCATCAGAAGGCATACTGGACATAAAAAGGGTAAATAAATGATGACGCAAAACATCGCCACGTGTCCAAAGCATATGTACAGTATAAACTCACCACAACAAGCGCTTTGACAGACCATTCCTGTGAAATTACTGTCTGTTGTACTGGCCAAGAGGGTTACTGATGGAGAAAAACAGAAGTGCCCTGAGCATAACACAAGCAACCAACATATCTGTGCTTAAGCCTAAACTTGATCCAACATGCTCACTGATCTGCTTAACTCCAGCTAGGAGTAGATTTGCAAGATGATGGATGGTGCTTAAAAATGTCACTGAAACTCAACGACAGTATCTGAAGTCAATTCATCTGGTGAGTAACCTGACTAACTGCAATCATAAGCGCCAATGCATCAGATGCAAACCCTGATGGCCACATTTGGAGCAACATTTCTGGATGCATCAGTGTATTTTGAATCATTCCTTTATGTAAACTCAGGTTAAAAAAATATTTGAACCCAATCCAGTCTCCTAACAAACTATGTTCCCGTGCAATGAAACTGCATTCTTAAGTCAACACCAGGTATATGCTCTAAACGCTCACTACTTGGTCAGGTTTATGCAGCAAAACTACTTATTCAGGTTAAGATAATATTGCATTTGTGCTAAGAAAAAAGTGTGTTTGTTAGGTAATTTAAGTTATGCACTTAAGGTAATAAGTGTTTTACGTAAACACATTAACTGGTTTAACAGTGGTCTCCTGGGTGAAAGTGTTTGTTTGACCCATTCCTATGTTGACTTCTTTGAAAGTATTTGTGATACACTAGATTCAGAAGAAACTTGTGAAACGTCTCTTGCACAAGTTCCACGTGTCTGACAATTATTCAGACTTTTTTCATCTTCTCAACGGATAACAACTTTGGGAAAATGTCATTGACACAATTGACACGTTTCACCAGTTGGAAAGCCAATGCAATCATGACGTTACATAAGTGGTAGCAAATGTAATTAAAGTGAGCTATTGCCATAAGAAAATGTCAGTAAAAGAATGAACAAGTCATTTAAATTATAAAATTCAAGATTTGAAAGAGTAGAATTACAGTATTGTAACAAGTTACAATTCTTAACTTTGTTACAAAACAAATTACAATTCTCTTCAAATATACATTGAATTTAGTTGTTTTCTCTCAATTTTGACAAGTCTTAATATGGTGATGTGTTCACATGCATCACATCTGTATACTGTATTTGCAGATGATAGAAAAAAAGGAAATCAAAATAACTAAAAACAAATATTCACACAGATAATTAAACTGTTTACAATCATTATTTTCCATGAATAGTCATTCTTGTATCTGCAGCATGCATCAGACATTCAGTGTGGTTTGGATGATACACAGTGTCGACTAGGGATAAACATCTCCATATGGCCATGGACATAAAAGCCAGAATGAATTAGCTCAGGTTAATGCATATGCAAAACCAACACGTGTAAGCGAAATACACCTCCCACAGTTATGTACCGCAGCAGGTAAGTATCCCATGATAAACTGCGACCAGCTTTTCTGTAAATTGACTCACCATGACTCATTACAACCGGAATGATGGAAGATGTGCGCTTACCCAAAATGCAGCACTCATACATAGAAAGAATTGTAATCCGTGCCCATCTGTGGCATGTAAACAATGAAGTTCTCCTGTTTCTGATTACTGCCAACAACATTCAGTTTGAATCTGTTGTTGGTGCTTGTGAACCTGGGCTTGGCTGTTCAGCCTGCCAAGTCCTTAACTCGTGATGTTTGCTGGCCAAAAAAACTATTTGTAATATCAACCAGGTGTCATGGATTTCATTAGTTTAAGTGAAAAACAAACCTATCCAACTCAGCCTTTTTCCAAATACTATTTTTGACATGTTCTACAAAAATTTAAAGCTGCACTAATTAATTGGGAGGTTGAAACTACTCAACATTTTTGCAGCCATGGTAAAGACAGCATTGTCTGAGTTTTATTGCAATTGACTTTCTACATGCAATCTTTTCAAATCATCTCCAAAGTGGCAACAGACCTTCAATGCCACATAGCCTAATGCAGTGTCAATAGTCCTTGTTGCACTGCGTTTGGAAGGAGTCTTATATATGTATTTCTGCCGTGTTTCAACTGCATGGTACTTTTTTGGTACCAGTACTGTCTTTTTTTTATTATTTTTTGGGGGCTTTTCCCTTTATTATAGTGGATAGACATGAAAAGGGGAGAAAGATTGGGAATGACACGCAGCAAAGGGCGGCAGGTCGGATTTGAACCCGGGCCACTGCAGGACTCAGCCAACAGGGGGCGAACGATCCTACTGGGTGAGCCAGAGGCCGCCCTGTACTGTCTCTTTTTGTTTCCATTAAGGATACTGCCTCCACAGTGTAAGCCTTAGCTGATTGGCATCAATACTGCCAGAACATTATCTTCAACTCTACACTTGCTGAATCCTTTCATCAGTAACAAGTAACAACGGAATGTCCGCAATCTTCAATTGTATGGCATTGTGTTTGCCGTAGTATGCATAGCCTAGATTTAAGGGCTGCCATTTTTGGTGAGCCCAAAGATTGCTGTTGCTATTGATGGTAGCTCGGCTATTTGTGTTTGTGCAGGGTGTCCCATGTTGCGCTAGTGACAATTCTCCTTGACCAATCAGCGGTCTGCGGTGTTTTAACATTACCTTTAAGTCTTAGTTTGATCGAGGCATTACCGCACACAAAGTACCAGGTACAATCCACAACTAACCTTTGCAAATGGAGACAGACATATTAGATCTAATGTGTAACAAAATTAACTAAACTGGTTTGCATGGTGAAAACGCAAACGTAGTGTATCAGACTCTGTGCTACAGTAACAGCTCTGTGAAGCTGTTTTTACACCCAGCGCTGCCTTTAGATACATTTTGATGTCAGCATGCTAACATGCTCACAACGGCAAAGCAATGATGATGATGGTTGTTTTTTCCGCCTTTAACTTTTGACAGAACAGATGGATGAGAAAGGTGAAAGAGATCGGGAGGACGTGCATGGAATCATCACAGGTCATTTTGGACCCTAGACCTCTGCATCAAGGCCCAATCCTCAGAGTACATGGGCGCCTGCTCCACCACTGAGCCAACCTGGCCACATGATGCTGATCTTTTGCAGGTACAATGTGTACCTTAAAAAAATGAACCTGATGATACTGCTAGATGACAACTTAAATTTCATGGCATTCCCTAATCCATAATCTTTGCTAAAAACCAAAGTTGTGGAAAAGTCAGGAGACTTGATCCTCTAGGCCATGAATTTTGTACATTCATTGACGGTCCAACAAAACACTTTTTGAAGCAATCTTTGACCTACTGTTGGCAGACTGATGACCATCGTTACCCTCTCCAATCCAAGAAAAGTGTCTTATAATGGAGAAAGAAAAAGGTGACCTAACTGACATATTTGTCACTTTTTTTATTGTATGTGGTGGAAATATAATTATTGTCCGTAAATAGAACAAATTTACAACAATATCTCATCTAAGTAGGATAGTCTTTATTGCAGCTCAATTTCGTGATTCAAGCTGAAGAGATGGGAATTATTTTGACAGAAACATATTGCTTGTTCTTGCTTCAACAACACTGGTTGTGAAATGTGTATGGATTTGCTGCCATGTCATTTCTTTTTTTTCCAATTACAGTTGGCTCATAGGACAAGTAAGAGTTTATTCAAACCATTATGCCAATGACTCTCTGACAAGGTATGCTCACGCATCACCTCCGTTTAAAACAACGATTCAACAGTTTTGCATGAGCTGTCACAAGACAGGAAGAAATAATGGATACCCACCATTTGTATCTTGAGACCTGCCACATAGTTTTATTCCAATCCACAGTTATGCCATATTTATGTATCTGATTTTGGGCTGACAAAGAAACAAGGGGTGCATGAAATTGAATAATTATGATTTTTCCTCTTCTCTGGCTTCGTAAGTTGCTTTCACTTCATCTTTCTGTGCATGTAGCAATTAACACTGGAGGTTCTAATTACCAGCTAAAATGTACCTTTTTTAAATCAACACTAAAAGGGTAATTATTTGATTGTATGAATGAACTCCTGCTGGACCAAACACAATCAGCACCCAGTGAGTTTGCGAAAGTTGACCTATTTAGTGTTTTTAAATAAAACAAAAAATAGAAAACTTGCACCTCATTAATTAATGTGGGTTTATAAATGTACTATTGGGAGATATTATTGTTTAAATTTAATCAGAAGTGGCTTTATTTGCCAGGTATAAGGACACATATGAGGAATTGTACTTTGGAACATCACTGCTCACAATATGCTTACACATGCAAAACAACCAAACAATATATGCACACTAATATATACACCAAAAACAGAAACAACATAGAGGCATGAGTGCAATTAAGAGTGCAATAAAAATTATTTAAATGTGGAGCATGGTGCAAAGGATACTGGGATAAATAGTATACTGGGATAAATAGTGTTATGTTATTGTATTTTCAATATTAAGGCACTCAAGTTGTGCTGATGACGTTTAAAAAGTAATGTAATTGATGCAGACTCATATTGTGTTAATGTTAATGCCAGTTTAGTGTCAAATAAGCCAAATTGTTTCCACAAAAACACTGCAAATCCATTGCCGCAATACTGGACATACTAAACCTAAAAACAAAATCTGTAAAAAAAACGTCTGGAGGACCAGTAGGAACAACATTGCCATATTAACAACCAAATGGGATCAGGGGAGAAAACAACACATAACTCACAAGCTTTTCAGAATTTCCAGAAATTATATTGCCTCATGCCCTGTAATTACTAGATTATACTATGTCTATATTAACATTCTGTGTGTTTTTTTCAAGGACTTGTACTTGTTGACATGTAGTCAACATTTGATTATATTTGGGAACACACTGTAGAAAAACTACATCTAAATGACAGCATTTTTTTTTTTCATCAGTTTGCTCTAAGGTGGTTCTATCCAATTGCTACTGCTTCTTCAAATATCGGATGGATTGCCTTGGGATTTTGAACAGACATTCATAGCCCCCAGAGGAGGAGTTCTACTAACTTTGGTGACCCTCTGTCTTTCCATTTAGTGCCTCAGATGGTATCAGATGGATTCTGATCCATGAACTTTGCCACACACATGTATGTTCACCAGCAACTTCCTTTCAAAAGATATAAAATACAAGCCCACATCTGCTGGTTTAATTTCCTCAAACTTTCTCATTTCTGTTTTTGTCTATTTTATTAATCTGCATCGGGGCTTGTATCTGAGCTAAAGGTGTGCTGATAAAGATTCACATGTCATCCTTGTAGAAAAGAGTGTGAATGAGGTTTGCAGATGGTTACCGCTCAGGCCCTGAATCAGCTCCTAGGATCAAAGAACCAATTTATCACTGCGGTACATGGAATGCTTTAAGCACAGTATTTTGCCATTGTGACTTGCAGAACAAACAAATTCTCAAGTAATTTATTCTTTATAATTTATTTTCCTCCCAGGAGTTCAGTAAGCAGCACCAACTTGAATAGTATTCAAATTGTCAAACCCCAACTGATGTGTCTCTTTAACAAACCATGCTTTACCTCAGAAGCTGCTCTCCCAAACATATGTGTGTACTGAACACAGACGGGTCCCTTAAGAGCACCAGCAGCCACAGATGGATAAGAGAGATACACCAATTAGGAAAAAAGGACATCAATTTGATATACTTTAATCCTGATGGAGTATGATACACACTGATCTAATCTTACATCTCTGTAGGGCACTTGAGGACAGCGAGTTATTCTTCTGCTGTCGATACACAAACCATATAGTCTATATGAACATCCCCTGTGCTTTGTGTGCATCTGAGAGACTTCGCTCGTCCCTGTCTTCTCCTGTTACATGTGGCTATACAGATGAAGAAATGCATATGCATATCATTTCCATATATCTACGTATATATACATACTGTATATATACGCAGATATATGCACATACTCACACACATACACACACACACACTAATACACAGTTGTCTGAGTTGCTGATCCATGATCAGATGTTTTTTTTTTTTTAAACAGCCAATCTTGTTATTTGCTCCAGTACCTTGGGCTATGTTGATATAGATTTTTTTCTTCATCACTCCTTGCTGGGATCCAAGCAATGAAAAACAGCGCACTTATGGTTTCTATGTATCGGTACCTCATGTGGGAAACCGTGCCAATGAGCATAGCAAATCTGCCACTTCTTCTCTTTTTGTGAATCCTGCTGATTGAGGTTAGAAGTGACGTGTTGTCCAAATATAACCCCTCCTTTGCATTCCTGGTGGGCTAATTAAATACATTCTGGGTGGTGATTGCCTAGCTTAAGGTCATAATTGGTCACTTGGAACACCTGCTACTGGGTGGGCTTAGCGTGTGCAGTTGTAAAACAGGTGACTTCTGACCTGTAAGGGTCACACTCAGACCCCCAGAGCTTCAGAAGCCAGAGAGCAGCAGAGAGCAATTTCACAGGAAGAATAGTGAAGTGGCTCTGCCTGAAACCCTATAAGCACAAATATCTCCCTTAGCCAGGAAGGAATTATTTGCTCTTATTGCTGACTGCTAAATCTTTGGTTTCCTGAATGGAAGACCTTGCATAAGCAGATCTTTGAAGAGGACTTTTTTTTTTTTTTTTTTTTAACTGCGAGGAGCTTCAAACTGTGCATTTCCCCTTTGATCAGAGTATGAGCGCTGATCTATAAGATCATTAAGTCAAGCCCAGTTCAGTTTAAACATATACTCTGTGTTGTTACAAATATGTGAATGATCCATATATCAATATGCATTAAAAATAGCGGAAACTGCACTAAATCTGGTTCTGGTGAGAACATTAACACATGGCATCAAAATCCCTCTGCTGTTAAAATATGCATTTTGATTCTGCCTCAGATTGGCAACAACATTTTGATGAACATATGAATACACACAAAAATAATTTCTCTGGGTAGAAAAAAGTGGATTTCTTTTCTCAGAGAGATAATTGATCGTGACCGACTCATCTTCATCGCCAGTTATTTGTGAAAACTCCCACAAGTGTACTTCAGAACTTGAATTGTTAAAATTGCTTGATAAATGAAAGGGCAAGGGTCACGACTATGTGTGCCTCATGATCAAAGAGTGCTAATATGTAATCTGGAGGCATGTCTAAACATAGTTGTGTCTATTTGCATCAGTCGAAAGGTGGTTGGGACCAGAAATGTGATAACAAACACAAACTGTGACACTAAATAATCTTTATTCAGAAATCTGAACTTCTGGGACTTTTGATAGCTGCCGATTTTGCAGAATAAAGCACTGTTTTGAGAGCCCAGCCACACTCTTGTGGTAGCTTGGCAGGTCTCATGATTAATAATGGAGCACCCACATTTCTGCTGTAAGCACAACATAACTTGAGTTCAGTGTCCGAGAGACAAAGTAATAGCTTGGGGACTGTGTTAGTCTCAGAGGTTTGATTATTGTCTCATGATCCTCATACCGGTTTTGATAGTGTCACTCTTTTGATGCACTAGCCTAAGGGCATTCCTCCATTTCATTCCTGCACTGGCTGTTACATAAATTGTATTAGTTGCACGCACGTAAAGATCACCCACTCCAACTTGCCTAACTCCTTGTAAACAGGATGTTTTTGATCCACACGAGGGTTAAACTCAGTTGTGTTTAGAGAATCCACCCACTGATAATTACTTTTTTCCCATAAGCAATTATTATGTTGGTTTCAGGGAATACTATGTGATGAAGTGTACTACTAGCACAACAGATGAACAGATGGGCCACTAGTCAAGACAAAGAACAGATACGAAGTTATTTAAGTTCTATAGCGCTGATAAATCTGTGATGTTGCTGTTCTGGCATTTGTGCTATTAACTAAACCCATGAATACACGAACATAACACCACCTTAGTCTGTCATCCAATAATTTCAAGACTGTTTAGTGTTTAACACTCATGTGGAATGGACCATAATTGCAGTGTCTTTGTACTATGTTACAGAGGAATGTGGTATACCAACCTTTTGCTACACAGAACATACCTATGTTATTTTTTTTGATGGCATTTATTGACAGTAAGACAGAATATCACCAGACATATCTTAAGCCAGACATAGACAACACATAGTAGGGTTAAAAAAATTCTGATACCCCTCAAAAATTGTCTTTTTTTCTTTCAATGCTAATACATGTAAAATCGTTTGGCTGTGACTTTGCACTGCAGAAAGGGATGAAATTCAAAATCTTGAATTAGCATTTAAAGGTATTAGTTTAAAGGTGGTAGTTAGTGGTTGCTATGAATCAAAAACTTGAAACTCCTAATGTAGCCTCTCCTTCATTTTATTTCATCATTTTCATTCCTGGCTGACATAGCAGCAGAGTAGGTCTGCAGTATGCACTAAGGAGTATGTTGTAGCTACCAGACGCCAAAAAGAGATGGCACGTCCGTAATCAACTGAAAAAATTCCATGCCTCTTGTGACAACAATTAGGATATTTAACGTTCTTTTTTAGCCATCATTTAATAGAGAAACCTAGTGCTAATTAGACTTGAAATTCATTTTAATGTGGAATGCAGCTCTCTCAGGTTTTCCGATTGAAAAGTAAATTTGCATTGACAAGATATAAATTACTAGCAATCTCCTGTACATACATATTTTACCGTTATAGCTGCTCTGTTTATATTTCTCAGCATTTTAACCATACACTGCTGAATGGTAAGCAGAGGGTATGTCAAAGTCTTAATTATGTCAGATTATTGGCCATAATTACACCCCTAAAGACAATATGTTGTCATCAATTATTTATAGAAAGAAGAAAAATAAATCAACACTTAGACACCTGAGAGATTTAGAACAGGTGGGAACATTCCCACGCACACTTGTCTTGTCTCAAAGGAAAAATACTATGACATTGATAATCACATTAGACAATCAGCCATCCATCAGCATGATGGATTTAATTTTTTTTTCTGATTTGTTGCCAGCCAGTGTATGGGCAAACCGGCAATTTCAAATTGTCAGTGTATCTTTAATCTTATCAAACGTCACCTTTCCGCGGGTGTAAATGTTCATTTGGAAATGTATTAAAGTGATTTGACAAGCCCTGTAGGCATTTGCAGCTTTGTTTTAGTGATGTTGTATAACTTTGTAAGAGTTGTGCTAAATGCTACATTTGGCAGCAGCAAAAATTCATATGATCTCTGTATACATCCACTTTTAAAAGGTACAATAAATCAGATTTTGCATGTGCATATTTTACAGACATTTTGATTTTTAACATCTATAGTTTATGTCTCTTGATGCCCAGAGACATCTGAGGTCAACCTAGGTGGAAAAACAATAAAGCACACAGTACAAATGCAAACCTATTTTCTGTAGAGGATCTGTTTTTTCAATACAGAACTACATAGCCAACCAAAAATGTACATATGTGTTCTACTTTACAATACGTAGCTAAAATGCATTGAATGATTAATGATCACATGTTGAATTAGTTCACATAGTGAGCTAAGTGTAGAGGATATAAATGAGATAGTGTGTGTGGAAGTGTTTATAAATGACTCCCTTTATAGTTCCTGGTGCTGCTTGAATTTATTCAGAGTGTGAGCCTAGCTCTGGTAAATAACATCACTGTCTAAAGGTGTAACCTGTGACGAGGTCAGGTTTTCTGAGTGTACATTTCATGCATTGATTGCTACAGTTCGTTGCTTGTTCTTTAAAGAAAACTGAAATTTCTTTAACCAAATCAAATGTCAAATACATGTGTTTCATAGTTGCTTGTTTGTCAAAAGAGTGAATAGAAATGAACTTTTCTTCTCTTTTATTCAGATGGGTGGAATGGCCGCTCTACTTTTATGTTTCAGTGTGCCTATTGAGGTCTTTTAATTTGAAAAGGTGTGGGCTGCAATGCTCACTGCAGTGATAATGCGGTGAGCGAGCTGTACAACTTGCACTGTGTGTCTAGGGTCTCATTTAAAATAGTTGAAGTTAAATAGATATTTTTGTTATTTTCTTGTGAAGAGAAACTGCATTTTTGCACAGCTTTTCCAAGAGATGTTGATGTTATCTTGGACTTCTGGTTCTGTTACGGGCACTCTGTAAAAATCTGTAAATCACATTAACAGCATGGTGTCTAAAGCATAATGCTGAGAAATTAAACCCAAACACAAGTTTTAATTGTATTATGGGACCTCAGCTTTTGGTTTATGTACACACGGCAATACAGAAGAAAAGGGAGAATGCATTTGTGTATGTTTTGACCTTTAAATACAGTACTTTTAATTACTTGCTTATTATTTGAGTGTTAAAAGCTGCAGTTTAATGTGGTTTTATGTTTAGAGTTTTTCCTTGAGTTATAACGATTTTATAAATAAATACAATTAAACAAAACCTCCCAATATGTATCATAAGGGATCCTCACACAGTGACACGTTTATTGCATTTTATTGAACATTAACCAATTAGACGATACATTTCTAACAGCTATGGACATTTTGTTGCGTCCTGTGTTGAAAAGATGAAACAGTCAACGAGTGGTGATTAAATGTGGCCGGCTGTTTATGTAAGCCACTGACCACACAGAGCATCCAGTCACCCTGCTGTGCAGCAGGAGCAGCCAGGGGAGGGGGGAAATAAAGAAAGAATAATTCAGAAGAATCAGACAGCACATCAAAGCGATGGCCAAACAAGAAGGTGTCATTGGCTCAGAGGCAGCGTGAGTCAAATCTCACACAATACTAATGCACGTAGCGTGGACACACACAACATGCAAGGACGTAAACAAGGAAACATCTGCCTCAGGTATCAGTGGCTTAGAGGCAGCATTGTCATGAGGGGAAGAAGTCAGAGCTCTCAGTGAGCAAAAGCCTTACAAAGCCTCATCCATGAATACATTAAAGTTATTCTCGTTGTTTACCAAGAACTTGTTTATCAGCGGGAGGACTGTTTTAACTTTGCTGAGGTGTGTCTTTACATTGATGTGTCTGAGCATGCATATTCTGTGTGCACGTTTTTTGCACAAATGTGTTTATGTGTGCCCGTTCCCACCGACCCATCGCATTTAACAACAGAGCTAAGTGGGTCAGCATTCCACTTCAAATGCTCCGGCAGTTACAGCAGAAGCCTTGCACAACCACGTGACATCACAAGTCCTAACAAGCCTGCAATGCATTGTTATTTTCTTTTCTGCATGCACTTACACTATATCTAGAATGGGGAAGGGAAAAGGAGTGGACATCATTACCCTGTACCACTACTGTGAAGGAGAATGTATTGAAGTGTGCAGGCAGCTTGTCAAACAGTCATTGACCGGAGCTATAAATTGTTTTGGTCCACGTAAACACAATTCGTTAAGTGCCAAAAGGTGCCTGGCAGGCGCCCCTCTGTTATGAAAGTGAAGGGCAGTTGTCATGCTATCCTCGTCCCTTTATTGTTACAGTCGACACCTGGTAAAGACAAGCCCACTCTCCCCTTAAATCCAGATAACATGGGAATATAAAGTAGCGAATAGTGGCCCAGAGGAATTAGCAGACATACATACACAAATTAAGTTAGTCCCAGTTTGCTGTGACGGAGGTAGTTTGCAGCTATAGGTCACAGCTGATGCACTGATGCATTATTTTCTTGTAAAATAACGGGCTCCACTCTGAGTGGCATTGTCAACCCCTTAGGCCCAGAAAACCCATTATCAACCTAATACATCCCCACCAAAATGATGAAAGATGAACGATGAAAGATGAACAATATGCAAAAAAAATACCAAAATCGCAAAACTCAGCTCCAAGAACCTGTGTTGCGGAGTGAGAAGGCAGAATCGCAGCACATCCCTTCCCACTCCCAGAGTTATCCTTCCCGTCCAGATTCAATGCTACCACATATTTAAATTACAAGTAGTCCTTTTGGTGCCTTATTCCTGTTTTGGCTGGTAACTGTAAAGACGGCTAAAAGCGAAGGGGGACACCAGTTACGCTGATGGAGGTGTAACGTTACAAGTGGCCGCTGTTTGGACTTGGATGACTGGGTCCGTACCGACGGTTCGGTGAGATGCAGTTAGCGTTCTTAATACCGTAGTTAAGTGCTGACCGGGATGACTGTTAGCTAGTTGAGGGCTGCCTGTGGATGTGTCCCCGGACCATCCAAAACAATCACACTAAAAATACTTTAGAATATTGAACAGTGACATTATCTTATCTTACATTAGCTACTTGTCAACCAGCACCTTTACTATAGGTACCGAAAAACTTTTCCTCTTCGTTCCCCCCATAGGTTGGGAGCCGAATTGAGCGGAACTGTTATCGTTACCATTATTCTTATGTCTCATTCCAATTAGTCAATGAACCACTGAAAGATTTTGGAAACATTATTTTAAGGTACAAAAGAATCTTTGGTGTTGGATCAATCAATATTGAAGTCAATCAATATCAATAAATAAGGTATTTGTTGTATAACTGTGTTGCAAAGTGGGATTCAATAAATGACAAAACAATGCCATGTGCCAGCAAAAAAAGTTGTTTTACGTTTAACCCCCCAAAGAGTAATCGTGGGTCAAAAATCGTGATACGAACCGAACGCTGGGTTTGGTGTATCGTTACAGCCCTAGGGATTGTAAATTCTAAAAGTTTTTTTTTTTTACTTTAAAAGAAATGTTTTGTGTCCCTATACTTTCAGTTTTTCATTTTCATTTTTTGTTCATGTTTAAGGGCTGTGACAAGTCTGTATGCTTTAAAGGAGACAGGGGAGATTAATCTCAGCTCTTGGCTCCTGTAATGTACACACAATCTTTTATACTTAAACCGTCTCATGATCCCAGAGCCGTGACAGCTTTCGCTATTCCACTCTTATAGCATCCAAGATAACATGCTGCATATATTGAGAAACGTGCATCGGGTGAAAGGAGAGGTGAACACTTCGCTTTACTTGCCCAAGTAGAAAAGCTGTTTGTAAGGACGGAGATCAATGTGTAATTACTGTATTTTATGTGCACCCTCCCAGTCAATCGTTAGAAATAAAGTGTGTTAAAAATTATGGGATCGTTATTTTTAATGTTGGACTGCTGTTGTATTGAACAGAACACAATCGGCAGAAGGCCTGCTAATTTTACTTTTACTCTTAAGTCAATAATACTCTAAACTAAATGCACAGACATGATATATATACATATATATACATATATACTTAAATAGTATAGTTATATATGTTATATACAAGATAAATGTATTTTCATTGACCCTCTATTTGCATAATTTGCATAATGTTAATTTCAATAAGTCAAGCTAACACTGATAATGGCACAAGGCTCTATTTAATTGAAGCCATTACGGTGATGTTTACACCTGGAGTTATAAAGAATTCATGTATTACAAGCTGACCTTGCCCTGACTTTATATTAGTTCTTTCAAACTGATTATATATTTGCATATTCATTGGTTTTCAAGTATGAACACATTGCAACCATCACGACTGAGGCCCTTTGTATACACAAACCTCAGTGATAAACATCATCAACTGTGTCCTTATGAAAGGTTAGGCATATATTAAAATAATAATTTTATAACTTGAAATCATCCACTGGCAAACTCAAACTTTTTAACATGTTTTAGCTGGTTTTATACAAAGTTTACTATACATAGTGCACATTTCAAAATTACTCTCCACCTTCTGTGGTAGCCACTGTTATAATGGCATACCATAATACAATAATTACATTAATAGGCAAATTCTTTTGCATTGGCATATATTTTTTGTTTTTAAATTTATAAAATGACAAAAAAACCTTGAATAAAATAACACATGCAGAGGGTTGCATGTGAAGCACGAGAGTTCAATAAAAGGTTTGACTATTGAAATGATGTGGCTGGATATGGCGGTCCTTCCCAACGTGGGGATCGAGACTCCCTGATGGGTTGCAAGACAAACCTTAGAACATGATTAACAAGTTAGACATGAAAAAGAAGAGCTAAAATATGCTGCACAAAAGCCAACCTTGTTATAGAGAATGCAGTGGTGTGTATAACTATCACCGGTGATAAATCTAATGTAGCTGCATGCCTGTAGATTACATCACCATAGTCTCATACTGATAAAAAACACTGCCTCTACAACTCTCTTCCTACTACACAATGGAAAGCTAGACAGGTTTCTGTATAAAAAGCCCACCTTCTGTCGCAGCTTGGAGGCAAGGCAGTCAATAGGAGTCTTAAATGAGTTTCTCATCAAGCCACAGTCCAAAATATTTTTAATCAGTTACTCTCTATAGGAGAGCCATCAACAGTTGCAATTTTGAAGTTTTATAAAATCAACATTTCTAGCTCTTGAAAATAACATAATTGTTTTGCGAGTTAGGGACTAGTTTAAGGCCAGAGAGAGTGTCCTGTAAGTAAGTTAGAAATAACAGTTCTTGTTGATTTTTTGTAGATCCATAAACAAATCAAATGTTTTATACTGTCCACTTAAGCATTGCTTGGGAAGGCTCAAAATGGTTTGGACCAGTGTGCTATGGCCTTGAAGTTACCAAATCTCAACCCAATTGAGCCCCTAAGGTAAACGTTAGACCAACATGTTAGACAGCCCTCTCCTCTACCATCATCACCACAGTAAATGAGGGAACAACTGTTAGAGGAATGTTTTTAATCCCTCCAGTAGAGTTCCAAAGACTTTCAGAAGCCATGCCAAGGAACACAGAAACTGTTCCTTTCCCTATTTTTTGTCAGCCGTCTGTACATTCCTGCTGAGGGTATGGAAAAATGCAAAGTTATTAGGGAAGTAAATATATCTGATTGACAGTGATTGGTCCTTAATGTTAACCCTTTGTGCCCCTGCAGCTGCGGCTATAATTGTGTCATTAGTCAGCTGAAATAATAAATAATAGTTACTTTGATTTAATATGCAGCCTAGTAAGGATTCTGTTTTTGCAAAAAGGTAAACATAGGAGACACTCAGTAATCAAATCTTTCTCCTCATTTCCTACTTGTGGGGAAGTCATCTTTGGGTGTGTGGTTTGCTTTTGTGGAGGGCTCGCTGCAGTTGAGAGATGAGGGAGGGATAACATTTTCAGCATTGTACAGCTCTGCTATAATTAAAACAAATACTCTAGGAAAATGCAGTCGTGTACACAAAGACATTGGAAGGCTTTCTACCGAGTGCATAATTCTGCAGCTAAAAATAACCCGGGGAACAAATGGAACAGCATCAAACCAACCTTCAACATTAATATGCTTATTTCTGAGCAGTCAATTTTCATTGCAACAAAATATTAAATCAATGCAAGCTGCTTGTCGCATGTTTGCTACTTTAAGTTCATCTTGACCTTTGGAAGTGCTAAAAGCACTTCAACCATGGCCAGACAATGGTTTTCTTGATCTACACAGAGAAAAAGTGGCTTCAAATCCACATTATATGGTTACAACTGGCTCTTACATCTACTAGATTGAGTAGTAGACAACAGCCATGCCTATAGGAGTGTGACCTTGGGAAGGAAACCAAAAAAAAAAAAACGTACAACCACAACTTCCAGTATGGAAATGTATTTAAATAAGAATCATTGTAAGGAGGTAAAGTCAAACAAACAACCTTCACTCAAAGCAGCGCCAAAGAGAAAACAGGTTTAATGTCCTATACAGGAAGAAGTTGCCAATTTTAAGTTACCAATTTCGTCTACTCTACTATTTTGTCAGTTGGAAAGATGTAAGAGGAAACCATTGCAGCAGATGCTGTACATGGACAGTTTCTCTAGCCCCTAACACAAGTCCGATCAAGGAATAGTGGCAATACTAAGTTTTTGTTCATCATTACTAGTCATGATGTGGCTCCCAGAATACAAATAAAAATACAGGGCTTTAAATGATTTAGATCACCAACACAAGCTATACTATTTTCTACCTCAATGTTTTTTTTGGGGTGTATTCATTTTTTATTGTGAAGACTCACACAAAGAAAAAGATGAAGAGGAAGTAGTGACTTGTAGCTTGTCTAGGCTACAAGATCATACTAAGCTATTCGGCACTGCAACGTAAAGGCTACCACAACAGCAAAATATGTTCTGTTAAAAAAAAACTTTAGTACAGCAAGGTCTAAAACTTTTCAGTTTTGGACTCGGCCAGCCAGGTGTAAGTAATATTTTTTTGGTTTGAATTCTCCAGGTGAGTTACCCTGGAAATCCGTCTGAATTTGCTCAGCGAGTCAATCTGGAATTAATGTAATGATGGATAATGTAATGCTGCTCATTATCTATGCCCTTGTAGCTGAGCTGAACCAATCACATCGGTGTGTCTGATATAGGAAAGCCAGAGGCTAGCGAAACAGATAACGACAGTCATCATACAGTCAGATAATCTACCAGTTAGCTCTGCTGGTAGATAAGCATGTGGGGCTTGGGGATTCGTCATGTTGTGTCTTGATGTGATTGGTTGAGTCATTTTCATTACTCAATGCAAGACCCTTAATCTTTCAAACTTGGGTCTGGATTTCCAGGCTACAGGTGAGGAACAAGACAGGCTTTTTTTAGCAGCCGATGTACAGTACTTACATGTGCATTCCTACTGTGAACATGGATGGATCACTGAATTGGCATTTTGGGCACAGGAGACCCCCCCACAAAGACACAAACATTAAATGACCACAAGATCAACTTATTTATGAAACCTTTTGTGTATCTGTGATCTTTAATAATCTTTCCATGACTGTCCATTTCACTGGCTTAAATAGTTACTTGCACTGTCCAATAAAACGTGTTCATGATCTTCACTTACATTCATCTGTCTTTCTGAAAGCTGTCAATGTGTGTCTCTTGTCCCAGATATGATGGACTCACCAATCAAGCACAAAACATCTTTTACCAACAATGTTAGATCTAATTGAAGTGTAGAACTTTTAGGATCAACTAGACGTTCATACCACATTGTCGTGTTAAAGATTGTGATTAACACTTGTTTGATGCCCTTATTAATCCTTTCACCATTTTAACTAGAAAACTTTGTTGGCTTTGATTGAAGATTCCTGACGGCCTAATTGCTGCTGTTGAAGCTGATTATGTAAATGCAAGCATGCTGTCACTTAGCAACATTTTACTGGTGGCACTCTTATCAGCTTGTGAGGGTGCCGTAAGATTTTGAAGCAAAGATCTCTGACTTAATCAGCTAATGATGAATTTCTTTGGTCATGATTCATTGGAAGTGGATTGAGGAGATCTATGTGCTTTATTTCCACTAACAAAATATTTTCCAACTTTGAAGCATGGCATGTATGGCGCCAAGAACAGTTATATGCAATCCTGTATGTTGTGGAGATATTTTAGTTGTTGCTGAATTAAGAAGAAATTTGCATAATCATTGTTTACAAATTCATAAAATATGGTTTCATTTTTTTTTCTTTTTTCTTATCTTCTTCAGATATCAAACCCCTGTGGTTTGAAACATTGCACTCTGCATTGTAGCAATTTATCATCAATATCATGTTTTTTCTTGATACTTAAAAATTGTTTGCCACCTGGGAGCCAAGGATTCTCATTTCGCACCGATACTAAATGTTTATGTTCCTTTTTAGTTAATTTTTTCAGGTCAGCATTATATGACTCACATTTAGCTTTTACCTATCTGGCTGTGTGCTATCAAAGAATACAATGCTGGTTCCATGTCCTCTAACTTGAACAATTAAATATGAATTTTTTCTCTGTGAATGCCAGTGGAAAAAACATGTTTTAGAGTGGCATCTCCTTTTACTGTGCTGGTTTAACCTTGCAAGGTCTCACAAAGCGTAGATCCCAGCTGTAAAATAAACATCTAAAAGTAGAAAACCTTTCCCATAAATACAAGTCTTTAATCTTTCTCAAACTCCCTCCAGTGGAAGAAAGAGCACTTCTCCCACACGCACTCTCATGGAGATACAGAACCTTCTTAAACTCTTCTTAAAATTTCATCCCTCTCAAGTTTTGCCTTGAGTCTCGTTTTCATTGCCCATGGATTGAGAGCTGACATCTGTCTGGGACATCCTTGCATGCCGGCGAACTTTCCACTCAGGAGGCTTTTTGATCACACAGTCTCTTGGCTTATTGATATTCAAATAATCCTCATATGGATTTGTCAAAGCACTGCTAAAAGATGCATTAGCAGAAGAGAAAACAGGATTTTTATCTTAATTTTACAACCTAACATTTCAAACTGGACGGATTTTTTGAACATTATTGTGTTACAACTGCCTGGTAGAAACTGACAAACCACTTTAAGAGCAGTATTTAATGTTGGAAAAGTAATAGCACATTTTTCTTTATTTGTACTATACATGCATAGGAAAACAATATGTAAAACAACGATAATGATACCTTTCAGGTAGCCTTACTGCTAACTGCATCCTGATCTTGTCCATCATCATAGTAAAGGATATCCTTGTTGATATAATAGCTGTGATTTTGATTATGTGTGTGATATTTCAGGTGGAAATGAAGATCATATCTTTTATTAGAGTGTGTCCCATTTCCCTTTCACTGATATGGTGTTGTTATGTCTTCACTGTATCATTACAACATATTTGAATATGGAGGCCAATTAGGCCCATAATCAAAGAAGGCAGAGTGAGAGTTTTTTTCTTCTTCTTATTCATTATCTGATATAAAGTCTAACACTTTCTGCATGAGCTAACAGCCTGAACAATTACCTTTCGCTCCCACAATACTCTTCACTGCTTGTTGAGGTGTAATGGGCTGACAACAAAGAATAAATGTACATTTCTGTAAATTAGTTCTTGATTCCACAGTTTTTCATTTGTCATACTTATCTGAAGCATGCAACAATGTTTTCAATTACTGCCTGGAAAGAGGAAAGTAAAAAACATAATGCATGTGTGTCTGTGAGTTTAAGGCCATAAGTTAGTTATAATTCGTCCAATTTAACTTTTTCTTTACAATTTACTCACTGTACCTTATTTTACGCTGTTATACAAATATATAGAGGCCCAAAATAGGTGACACAACATGCTGTTACCCTGTTAAGATTTCAGCTAATCACATTCCCTGCGATTATGCAGCAAAGTATCATTTCAAACTAGAACGTGGAACTGCAGATAAAAAAGAAAGGTCTGGGGTGATGTCACACTCTGAAGGGAGACACAGTTGTGGACTGTTCTGAGAGAGAAGGAGAGGACACTTACCCAGCTATAGTGCCATTGAATCATACATGGAACACAACTAATTTTGCTTTAGACCTGAGCAAATGCAAAATTACACATTCCAATATCATGTGTATTTCTAAAAAGTTTCAGTCCTACAGTCTGGAAAGCTATGAAATGATCACCAGCTGAGTTCCATTTACCTCAAAGATTCATTTACCTCTTGTTAATCTGTACAAAGCCAAGGACATGCTTCTAAATAAAAGTCTAGATTTCCATTTAGCACCTTTTCTTATATATTCATCACTCCGCTCTGTTGCTTTCAGACCATTATTTAACACAAGCCCAGACTCAAATATGTTGAAAATTGAGACCCTCGGGTAATGTTGAGGGCTATTGAGAGTATGTGTCTCAAGCCTGATTGTGCCAGTGCTGAAGAAGGGATTTGTGTCCTGGGACGTGTGGGTCTTTTAAAAGAACAAACAATAGGTTTGTGAAAACCAATTCACCAGCAGGGTCAGGTTAGGTGCTGCACAGGAAGGTAGCTCGGCAGATGGGCGATGAAATAAGTTTTATAGCAATAAAATGCTACAGTAGTTTAGAAAAAAATGGTAGGGTGTTTTGTAGCCTCCAGATACTGGATGAACAGGATCATTAAGCTAAATGATTACTTATGATGTGCAGTTTATTGCTGAAATTTAATGTGCTTTTTTATTGGTTTATTTGCTAGGGACCATGCATATTTATGAACATTGTTGTAAAAAAACACTATGTAAATGTGCCAGGATTAGTAACACTAATGACTATCTGTAGAACTTTTAGACAACAACATATGTTGACACCTTGGTCTTTTTTTCCACTTTTGATGCTTGTTTACATTATTTATTTTCCGTTTGTGTCTTTTAAAATTATTAATATTTAACATAATTAAAAACTACCACCGCGGCTACGCATTTTCTTTTAGATATTTAGACAGTTCATTAAAACATTTCTCTGTGATGATTATTTTTATTTGGCCATTGTAAGAGAATCCAGATGTTTTAGTTCCCTCAACTTCCTCTTCCTGTTTGACAGCCCTCCTGATTACGATCTCAGTGGTTCCTGGTAATAACAATCATCTCTCATAATTAACCGTTGACATATAAATCACACGTTTGATTGAGACAAGAATACAGTTGACTTAACTTGACCAACTCTAAAAGAAGCCATGTTCGGCAATATTTTAGATTTCCTCCTTCAAATTAAGAACTCGTGATTAAGTTCCTGTTGGCACGACTGACCACAGGGAGCTGAGCACAGCATTCCTGCCCAAAGATAGATGTCACAGTGCATTACGGTACTAATGACTCAGTGGAAAGGACTGGCAATAAGAGGTATGCGTGGACCTAGACGTAAAGCACAGACTCCGAGCTGCTGTTATACTGTTGTAATTGAAGGAGAATATAGTTCTGAATAAGGTCCTGGAACCTGTGGTTGCATTGCTGACAATAGGGATGTAATAGAGTAGTGACTCTGCTGCTTCTGCCAATAGACAAAAAAGAGAAAAAAAATGAGAAAAAAAATAATTGAAGCAAAATATAGAGGAAAATAGTGATCATGGAATGTGGTAAACACTCACAAAAGGATGCAAAATGGAGCCTATGACGAGAGGCCTGTCTATCTTATTATGTCCCTTATTGAGAGAGTACATGGAATGGAAGTTATAATTGAGTACATTTGAGTATTAATTGCCAAGAAAAAAACAACACTTCACATCCAAAATAAAGAATTGAAGATTGTAAAAGATTTATTTTCCTCTTAAACTTTGAGAAAATGTAAAAGTTGAGAAACTGTAGAACATTCAAAAATCTTTGCCAATGTCCTGTTCACTCCGAGGGATGGAAAGTATAACTCACAAAGGCGGAAGAGCAGGGGGAATTGAAATAGATGACTTGAAAAGATACTGGTGGGAGAGACTGAAAAAGGACAGAAACTAAGTGGAGGCTGGGTATTTTTACTTTAAAAGTCATTTACATACATTTGTCCAGAGTGTAATGTTGTTGGTGTCTCCTATGAATATGTATCACTATCATAAAAAAGAAATACATCATCTCCTTAAAGTCTATAAACTATCTGCAGAAAGTTGTAAAAGTAAGAACATTTGTCTGTGAGTCTGGTAGCTTGATATACATGGACTTGTTGATTCATTCATTGTGGAAGTGCTTCTGGGTTGCAACCGATTTAAGCAGTTGGATCATTGTTGGATTGTAATATCTGTGTGGGCAAACATCCAACTAAAAAACCTGATTATCTAGAAGTGACAATAGATAATGCTCTCAAAAAAAGCAATACCTGTTTTATGTCACACTGTTGACCCCCCTAAACACACACACACACAGCCCAAGGGACAGGAGTTTGATCCAAAAGTCTTCAACCACGGTTTGTCAGGTATAACCTCATTCTCATGCCGATTGAAAATTAATAACTATAAGAATATGTCAGAATTGGAAGCAGTATTTATGGTGCAGTTGGCCGGCTGTTTGCTTTATAAGCTATTTTGTTTCTCAGGTTTTGACTAGTTGAATCTCTGGAGCATGGAGTCTTCCATGAATTAATGTCAATGCACCGCAAGCTATTGGCTCAGCTAGTGGAAGGAGGAAAGAGTGGAGCCAACTTTGTTTCTCTCTGTTTTCCTTCATCTCACCTACCATGCCTTAAGGAAAACAAAAACAAAAATCACCACAGTGATGATGCATCATGATCAGATATTGGTCCACGCTGTGCCCAGGTCCAGCTCTCCTTGAGCAGTAAACTCTAATCTCCTGTGATCAAGACAACAAAAGGGAACTGGCGCTTAGAGAATGGTGTCTTCTTTGCTAGAACCCTGAATTACAAACATATCCATTGCTAAATGCACCAGGTACCAGTACCAGGGAGGCCTAATCTGAGGACACCCTCAAAGCAGCTAGGGTTTTCAAACTTTAAAACTAAGATTAATTTCAAATCCCCACACATGCAGTCATTGAGGGATAAAAAAGGAATGTCCTTTGATCCTCTCATTTTGGTAGAAAAAAAGAAGACCACATTGAGAAACCTTACAATGTCTATGGACGAGACAGAACAGCAGCAGCTTTGGCCACAGCAGTGCCCTGGTGGCTACATGCAGGTGAGCCTCGAGAAGTCATCAGTACTCATCCAAATATTTATGTCACCCAGCCGACCCCCACCCCCCAGTTCACAACCCTGATGCTAACACAAAGCCATCAATGACCTGCCACCTGTTTACCTTGAGGCTAACAAAACCCCATGATGCAGCAAGATCTCTCCAGTTGCTTGCCCGGAGCCAGCTGCTAACAAAAGGTCCTTAGAAACGTGTGTCAAGGTTCTCTGTTCTTGCACCCTAACTGTGGAAGAAGCTCCCCGCAGAGGCCAATACCTAAGGATCCCTCGTGGCCTTAAAGAGAACGCTCTACACAAGCATATGGATGATACCAAAATGTGTTGACTCTTTTATTTGCAGTATCTGCAGTGTTGTTAATTTCTCTGGGCAAGAGCAAGATGCTGTAAATGTCGGTGTAACCTGTGATTTGCTTGCTGCATATTCCTAACATATATGTATTCACTTCTTATGTTTGCATTACTTTCTCTGCAATACTCCACAGTGAAAAAGAGACAATCTAAATGATAAAAAATGAAACCCAGTGATTTGCTTTGTGCTTCATCTTGACTCCCAAAGTTTTTAGAACTGCAAAAGCAGTAGCAGAAAGATGAAATGACGAAATCTGCAAGGAACACAGAACAAAGGGAGACATTGTTGCTTCTCATAGTTTATGATATTGATAGTAATATATCGAAGAGAAATGTATATCAGATTCTCTTTAGAAAACGTAAAAAAAAACATTGTGGAGCTACAGAACTGAACAAACATACCAGCATTCCTCGGAGTTTCTATTATACAGAAGGTACAGTGATGATGCCTCCAGGTTCTGTTATTTTAAAGCCATCAAAATGAAGTGCTATCAAAATGAAGTGCCAATGTAATGTTTGGGCCCTTGGCGTCTCTTTTCTTTGTGATAAACATGAGCATTCCAAGCCATATCACCCTAATCCTCCAGCAAATAGAAGATGACACATTGTTGTCCCCACTGTGAATAATAATTAGCCGCTGGCAGCAACAAACAACGGACATAATAATTTGCAAATCAGATTTTAATGGGTGTCACTATTGCATCTTCATCATTACCTCTGCAACAAGTGTGTATTCCTGAGGGCACTGTCTACAATAATGCTTTAATTCTTTTTTTTCATTAACCGATATTTTCTCTCTTTGCATTGCAAACTGTGTTCAATGATTTGTTCTTTGGCTCAGGCTATACATCAGTCAGTGTGGAACTCTGCAAAACCAGACCTGAAGCAACCAAACAAAATTCCACTTGTGCGGAGCTGGCGGGGGGGGGGGATAAATCTCTTGTTACTCGAAGGAAGAAAAGGATGGATTCCTCGTGGTGCCATTAGAAAGGTGAGAGGCAAAGGCTTTGGAGCTTTTCACACACTTTCCCATTACTGGAGAAGCCAGCGTACTGTGGATTGTACACTGTTTGTGACACTGCTGCACTCCTGACTGTCACAGTGTGCACCTCTGGTTTAGTTTTGAGCTGCTTTCAGATCTTGTACCAAAACAGCAGCGCAATCGTTTTCATTGAGGTGCAAACTTAGTGATTTCTATTAAGTTTTGCTCTCAATTTACCTAAAGAGAACTGTAGTTCCTTTGTAGCAAACATAAGATTGGTTGATGTTAATTGGCACTGTTAACTTTCCCTCACACAACCTTATCAGCAAATTCCAACTGCTGCAAGTGAATCATTAGTCCCCAGAGCAGAATGGGATGAACAACTGATTCAGACCAATTGAAACAGGCAAAGCTGTGCATCCCTGTCCCGGTTCTCCTGCCGCATAGCCGAAGCACATTTCAATTAGGATTGTGGCTGGCAGAGCTAATCAGACATCCCTTTTAAAATTAACTATATTTCTGAGAGGCAGCAGAGCTTGAATGAGGTGACAGTGTCTCTAGGAGGAGGCTTAAATGGAAATGCAAATATCGGAGTGAGCAGACATCTTGAATTTGAGTTTCATCATTGACCCCAGTTGTATCTTTTGATTAGTCCGTCCAATCAGACCGGCCTGTGTGTGAAAAAAATACACAACCCTTTAGAGCCACGGCCCTCAAATACGCTACAGAATCTCATTTAAAAACAACCATGCAGTGAATGATATTACATGTTAGTTGTGTGCTGCTGCAGGTTTTGTGGTGATTCCAGTTTAAGACCAGTGGGAGCAGATTAGTAAGAAAAACCTTATTTGACTTAGTAATCCTAGCATTCTGGGCCCGTATCAGCGAGTAGCTGATGGAGATAGATGGAGCCTTCCTGATTGTGGCACAGAGGTGAACGCAGCATCAAGATGAAGGAAAGTTTCCCTTACAGCACTTTGAAGTACAAGGGAACTGTGGGACCAGCGCTGGAAGCAAATTCACTTTTTTATTACTTTCCACGAAGAGCATTCTTAAGATGCAAACATGAAAGTAAATTGACCCGTGGGGGAACAGAGCACTGTTATTGTAGAGGGCTGGGTTCTTCTCAACCAATTGAGTTGTATACATCCAAGAATTTTGACAAAAGCTGGCCTCCTCAAACACTGGCAGGATTCCACACAACCTGTATCCAGGAGGAGGCAGAGGAGAAACAGCAGGGGACTGTGAAAAGTCTCTGAACCATGTCCTTTAGGATTACTGTAGAGAAACGGAGTGAATTAATGTTACATATTTAGGGATCACTTCATTATCTGCAATAACTTGACATCAATGTGTCATTTCCTCACACTATAAATGCATATTAAACAAATAGGCGTCTCTGTGGAATTTTACATTTGCTTATGTTTGCGTACAGAGGCCACACAGTGTACCATTGTTGGCCATTCCTGGCATCCTGTTTTGCATTTCTGGTATGTATGAGCAGTAGAATAGAGAAACAAAGAAAAACAAAGAAAATGAAAGCGCAACTCCCACTCAAACTGCAGTGTAAATCAAAAATGTACATGACTGACAAGTCATGTTTTGTACCATGCTTTATATTGCGGTGCTGTTTCTGAATGACAGGCAGCACGAATTTCAAATACGTGTGTATTGGATCTCACAGGTCCCTACTGTACTCAAAAAACATTCTAACTTTAAAAATCAAAATTAAAAAATCGTATATCACACAATTTATCAGCCCAGACTCAATGTTTTAATGGAAATATTCTGGATGCCCAAATTTAACCTGACCTAGTTGGTAACTCTGAAAACCTTTGACTGAATGAAGTACTGGGAGGTTGTACAATGTTTGGCTGCAGAGCATGAGTTTGTAATAAGATTGTCTCTCCAAGGGTCAGTGAAGTTTATAAAGGGGTTAATTCAATGTTCCCTGGGGAGTTGTCTTGTAAACAAACAAACAGGTTTTTTTGACATCCTTGCCGACCAACAATGCATTTTCTTTCACAGGTTGCTTGCTTCATTCTTCTTTGTCTTCTTCTTCATAGCTTTTTGATGGTGCATTGCAACAGTTGCTATTGTAGAACCACTTTCACGTTAATATTGGGCAATACCCAAGATAACATTCAATGCCAATGTTTTTTTTTTTAAAAGACTTATTTCATTAATATATTCATCTATGGTGACTACATCAACGCTAGGATGAGAGAAAGATTGTGGTTATCAAAAATACAGTTTAGTTAACCAATAGTTAATATTAGACTAAAAAAACCTCATAGTTAAAGGGACTGTACTTGACAGTCAGAACATAGCAGTGAACAAATATTTGCTATGTGAAGATAAAGTGGAGTAATTGTGTCCTGAGCAGAAAACAAGTAGCACTCCCTCTGTGTGTGTGTTGGAATCCAAGCTTCTCTGTTCTTTGTTTTGATAGCGGGTTTAGGCATATTTTAGTAGATGTGTAAAAACGTTTTTCACATATTGGGGAATGGTTTGGGAGAGCCGTGTGGAGACAATCCTAGCCCACAGTATTTTGAGTTAACAAATCCTGATAAAATCCTGCACAAAAGTCAGATGATTTAAAACGCCTATCCAAAGATATTGTCTTTTCTATTTAACACATGTTCCTTTTCAGAACCCAGCACCTACATTTCATACAATGCAACTCAACTGCAGACAGTTTGGTTGGAGATTCAGTTTTGTCATGGAAGTAGCAGCAAATGTAGCCTCCTCTGGCATCAAGCAGAGTTGAGGAGCGGGCTGTAGAGATCACGCCCAGGTTTTCAGACTTTGAGTCTTCAGACCCAACCAGCTCATTACACTTCATGCAGCTCTCTCTGGAGCCACAGACTCTACAACATTTAAAAAACAGACTTTGATGTGGACCATAAGCTCCCCTTCAAGGATACTGGGCTGGTGTCCTCATGTGCATGCTACTTCATGCTAATTCAGCAACACATACATAGGTGCCAACACATCCAAACATTTCCTTAAAGGAGCTAGTGTTTAAAAACTCCAGAGGGTACCTTTAATTTAGTCTATGGTCCAACTGGGAAATAGTGTGGTAGGATGCTGAATATTAATGTATGACTGAGCCTTAAAATCCTTTTAGAATTCCATGTCACTTTGCCCCACATCTATTACTCTATTCCCCAACATGAGCTACTCCAGGACCCTTTCTAAGATCATCACTTGACTATCCTAACCGACAAACACCAGACGCTAGTAGGCAAATCGGACGACAGATTTTAGTAATCAAACCACAGGCACAACCAACGGTCAATATCTGTGGCACAGTGCTGCGCTTGCAGTTGGCTGGCAGGCAAACATGATGATTTGGAACGGTGTTAGTAAAAGCAATGTCATCAGAAATGATTCTGCATTTGCATAAATCTTCCCTAATCCAAACTCTCTCTCTCTTTGTATAATGCTAGCTCCAATGTGATATTGTTTGCCAAATATGCATGGCAACTAGAGTCTCCAGGCTGCAGCTAAGTGTGGTCCACACAAGCAGGCAACCTGGCTGTTATAGATTATCATCAGTGTGACAAATGAGCAGCACCAAGGTGAACTTATTTGTGTTGGCCTTCCTGTGCAGGTAATGTTGTTAAATGCAGAGCAAATTACAAATGTCCCAAAAGTGCAGACCAATACTGCAAGAGTTTGCAGTGGTTTGATATACGGGAGCTGGAATATCAAGCTATCAGACATATAATCAAATCTCTGAATGAGTTAGTCATGCATGGTAATGTGTCTGAACAGGACAACATGTACAGAACAGTAAAGCTGATGCACGTTGTCACAGCAGAGTAAAGTGTGATTTTCTCTTAAACCATCTGGCAGTTTCTTGAAGGCAGTTGCAACAGACTTTATTTCCCTTCTGTGCTTGTTAGCATGATAGGAAAGAATGACAGCAGTTTAAGGTTATGTAATTGACACTGCATGGCTTTTACTCTCAACAACCAAGGCAGGTAGATTACAAAGGTAGCAGTTTCCTTCCATGTGCCACAAAAAAAGTCTTATTGCAACAAAAATTGGCAAAGTTTGACCCCATTTAACCCCAGTTTAGGATATCTCAATAAATTAGCATAGCAATAAATAAATAGCAATAAAAGAAACTTGTAAATATCACTGTTTTCATGATAATGAGGACGACATATTTGAGTCATAAAACTATTTTACATAGTTATTTCCCTTGCCCCCCGGGGTTTAAAATGAACGTTGCATGGGAGCGCAATGAGACAGAAAGTGTCCTATGCTTGAATAATGCATATTCATGGCCTGGATACTAGAAGTATGAGTTAAAGCCCAATATGTTTTAATGAGCTTGGTTCCCAGGGTGAGGGACAAAATTTCTCATTTTAGTTCCAGACAGAAAAGGTTAAAGGAGCTATTCTCTGCCAGAGAGAGGAAGAAACAAAAGGGAGAGTGATGGTGTGTACACAGCAGCCAAAACCTCCTGCCAGGTTACATCCATGAACTACTCTTTTTTATTCCCCGGATCACATTTTTTCACATTGCAATCATTTGCTAGCATCTAGACGTCCTTTTTTGGTGTTGCATAATTCACACAGTATCTGTTTCCATGTCAAAAAAATTAACATTGCAAAATGCTCATATTTTATTCAGGTTATTTTCTGAGTTAATTGAACTATGACAAAGCCCTCAGAGGACAACGAGTTTAATCTAATCCCATTTTATTATCTCTAACCTCACAGTCTGCTATAATTGACAGAGCTGCTGCTATTGCCTTCTAATTTAACACGTGTCAATTTTGACTCTGTCGACCCCCATTTTTGAAAAACAAATTTGATTATGATCAAAACTTTATAGAGTGAATAATTCTGAAGAACCATTCCAATGTCTGTTCTCTATCTGAGCTGCTGCTGAAGGGGTAATAATAATCTTTATGTAGCCTGGTTGCGTCACACATTTTATCTCACATTCTAATTGTTATTGTGAATATATTTATAATATTTCTTTTTCCCCTCTTGGTATTGAAAGCCATCCGGCACCGCCCTTCGCACCTGCTTCCAACAATACGCAGTAATATCCGAGTATGCTTCACTTAATCCATAGCACAACAAGTTGTCTGCATTCCGCAGAGAGGAGCGGCGTCTCACCACGCAAAGTTAATCAAACAGAATCAAGTGTGTGACAGCGACTGTGCTTTCATTGCATGCGCACCCCCTCTTTTACAGTAATGAGTAGGGACATTCTTTTTTATCCCCTTAGAGGCAAAATCACATCTAATAACAGAGGAGATGCCAGATGGGTTTGTCCCCACTTCTTATTGTCCCCGCTACTGTTTACACACCTTCTTGCCTTTACAGTCCTAATCTGTGTTTCAGTACCAGTCCCTTGGTTCTTGATATACTATCCACTACAGCATGTGTCATGTCTCATTTCCTACATGGCTTGCATAGAGTGCAGTTCTTCCAAGACTTAGTGCCCACTTTACATACATGAATCATGTGAAATGCATGTGTGGTCCCCTCAGGAGAAGCCGGTACCAATCACATATTTTACAACATGATTCCCATGAACGTGAATTGCAAGTGGATTCCTTTATGGCTTCCATTAGTCTCCATGTCAATGTGGAGCATCTGCAGATGGACTATGCGTGTCTAATGGATTACATTTTGTTTTTGACATTTAACAAGTATTCTTCTAATATAGAAACAGTGTTTCTGTCCTTAATGTAGATCCCGTACGTTACACACTTATCCCAAACCAGGATCTTTTCCTAAACCTGACCAAGAAGTTTTGTTTCAATTCACAACAACAACGGGATTAAAACTGTTTGACAACATGTGCATATCACTATCATAGGCGGGGATTTACGTTTTTCTCGGGGCATGCTCACAGGCGCACGCCCTTTAAAAAGAAAAAGTATTGAACAACTGTTTGCAACTCAGTAGTAAAGCCGTAAACATCTTTCAATCTAGGACACCGCCACTTCTCACAAATACAAATAGGATTGGAGATGAAAAGCTGAAGTAACACACAACCGCGATCTGCTTCGTGGGAAATTAAGAATCTTTGGATCCGGGGACTGACAGCAACATGAAAAAAGACGCTCCACTTAGCACCAGCTGCAATGTTTCATTTTAAATGAATGTAGTCTACTGGCATTCTGGAACATGTGGATGCTCAGTATTTTCCATCGGCGTACCCATGGCATCGGCGCCTATGATTGCTAGTATGAAGACATGTTGAAAAAACTGAATTCCTGCTTTGCCAGACCTTCTGTGTAGTCCACACAGCATTCCGGGATGGGGGGAAATCATGCTCTGGTTTATAGTCACTTCTTTAAACCAATCACAAATGTCATGGGTGTCACTAAGCGTCCGGACAGAGCCACAGTGCTGCTACAAAAGCCTCGGGAAGGAAATTGTTGTGATGGAATGTGTATGTTCAAAAGTTGTTTTTAGTAGTAAAACAGAAAACGCAGATTGGACAGATGTCTGGATTTACTCTGCAGAGATCTGAGGAGCAGTTAACCATAGCCCAGAAATCCACCGGAGTTTAAAATTACAACAAAAAGAAAGCAGAAGGTGACGGATATCTGGGTGAAAAGAGTGTGATTTGGCTGAATTTACGGTAGCACCGGAGCAATCCCTGAAGTGGAGCGTCATAGAGATAGACTAACACAAACGTAATCCTTGAGAAATATAATTAAGAATGCCATTTAGCTGTATTGGTATGTAAATTTTTTTAGGGAGACATGGTTGAAGCTGGAAGTGCAGTGTCTCACAAGTTCCCTAGGAAGGATTTTAGTTTAAACTGTGAATTCAGTGTCAGAAAAGAACTGCTGTGCTTGGACTTGTCAATTCAATTCAAATTATCTTTATTTTATTTATTTTTTCACAGTAAAGTGGCAAGGAGTATGGGGAGTTTGAAACTGTCGTTTTTTGGGTCTTCAGCTGCCTAATAAAACAATAAGTGCAGACACCAGCCATCCCTTGAAGAGCACACATATTTTGTACAGGTTAATCAATTATTTATAGCTCTATCTTACTAATGCGGTGAAAAAAAAATAAATAAATCAAGGTGCACCAGAGAAGCTTAAGTTAAGAAACTTGCAGCACACAGTAAGACCCAGAACAGCTACTGGTAGATCTACTTTTTGTGCTTTCAACTTCAAAAATGTTGCAGTTTACCTCACACACAACGTTTCTGTCATACTTTCATATTTATTTACGCTCTGAGCCGTGGATCAGGAATACCGACTTCATTGTGTTGTCGGCTTAACACAAAGGGGTCTATTTGTAGCAAATATTAGGGCACACGTGGCAAATTTGATGTCCTGAAATGGGACATACGAAAGGCCTCGGTTATAAAAAAATAAGAATGAAAAGGCACAGGTCCAGATTTATTTTAGGCGCATTGTCCATGCAATCATTTTTACAACACAGCACCACTGCACATGCAACAGCCTTAGCTGGACAGGCTTAAAGTGTACACATTAAACAAGGACTTGAAAGATAAAAATCAGGCGTTTCTTTAAAGGAAAGTGAAACTAGTGGTGTGTCATGTGAGTTTCTTGGCTGATAGAGACAGGAAAGAGCAGACTGAAAATAGCTGAAGGGTTCATTTCTGTCTGATATTAAAGTCACCAGAGAGTTATACTCCGTGGATATTTCTGTCTTTTGCGTATTTAGTTCTTATTTGCGTCAAACATTTACGTGTTTGCCTTTGTCTGTAGTTCCGGGGCTGTTCCACTGCTTCTTATGTTCTCCATTCACAAAAAAAACAGTAAATAAAGCTCTGATGGCGGATTGAGGATCAATCTAACCTTTGCAACTTTAGTCAGATTTTCTTCATCTTTTTGTCCTCATTATGGAAATGTAATATGTGGTGGAGAGCAGCCAGATTAAGAGGTCAGAAGCAGGAGCAGCTGAGCCTGACGGCTCTGCATGTTGAAATTTGGCAGAGAGGGATATTTTACTTGAAGGGCACTTGTCCTGGCTGAGTACCAGTGGTGGTCTGTGTCATATTAGAGAAACTTACACAGAACGACAGCAGGAGCCCACTGTGACATAACGTCACAATCAT
Source organism: Etheostoma cragini (assembly GCF_013103735.1). Classification (NCBI taxonomy): domain Eukaryota; kingdom Metazoa; phylum Chordata; class Actinopteri; order Perciformes; family Percidae; genus Etheostoma; species Etheostoma cragini. The sequence continues at coordinate 4,674,727 of NC_048430.1, forward strand.
TATAATTTAAGAACATTTAGTTTGATAAACTGGCATGCTACAGGGATAAAAGTAATGATGGAGAGCAATGCTTGTATTAAATAGATATATTTCAAGAGTGTTAAACCAGCATTGAGTTTCAATTTCGCTCAACTTTCAGTGGGTCATTTTGCCACAAGGGGCAGATAATCATAAAATATTTTCAATAGTGTTAAATTATAGAGTGCTGTTTCAGTAGTTGAAAAGAATATGTGAATATAGGCCTATATTTCAAGCATTGTACCTGAGTATAATTTTGATTTCAGAGAGACATAATACTTTTGACTCTACTACATTTATTTTTCAGCTATAGTTACTGTCATGTTGGTTATCTTTCTGTTGAGTTAAAGGTTATGTCTTATTATTTTGGTTGTCTTTCCTTTCAGTGATGTATTTGAATGTTGTTTTGTTTGGTGGTTGTTTTTAATCTAATCACGTACACCAATGTATGGCGGCACAAGTTTTTGGTGCACTCCAGAAAGAATAGCTGTGGTTATGGCCCCAGCTAACGGAGATCCCAATAAATCAAATCTAATCCGTCACAGTTGGAAAATTCAAAAGGAGGACCGGAGTGCAGGAAACCCAGTGGGGAGGTTAATAAAACAAAATGGGAGCTTTAATAAAAAACAAGTCAACTAACTAGAGGGTATGACACACTAGGAATGCTTTATTTTAGAAAAATAGAAGCAAAGTCAACTGCAATTTTGAAACCAGATTGTAAAACACAGAAAAGTATATATATTTTTGTTGTGCCTATTCAGAACATGCTGCACTTTAACTATATTAAAAAAACTGAACCCATTCTACACTCATTTTGTAATTTACTTGAAAAAAAAATAGCAAGAAAAATAGAGGCAAAGTCAAATTTACAAAAAGTACATAGTAAAACATGGTTACTTCTAAAAAGGTTTGTGGAGTATTCCAGTAGATTCCTGTTCAGACCAGCCATGACTTTAACCATAACACATTTAAATGGCTACACATATGAAGCCACTAACACATTGCCAATATCCCATTCTCCATTAAACAGTTGTGTTTTTAAATCGCTGTCTGTCTCTTAGTCTGAGGCAACAGCTAGAACATAATTCTTGTTATGAGTGAGCATGATGTCAAAATAATCATTTGCCCTGCAAGTGACAGTGATAAAGATGCTTTAGATCATGAAGATGCACTCCAGCAATGTTAGGAGCCTACAAGTCCAATTACATTCCGCAAAGTGATGTATACATTTCTTTTAAAGATGACAAATGCCTCAGCCAGCAATACCCGTGCATTTTCCACACCCCTCCTCATCCTCCTCCAGCCCAGCAGAGCATTTTAACGGCCGAGCCGGCATCAAACCAAGCCATATTGAGGCAGCTCGACACGCGTGACATTGATATTCATGGCGATCACGCAGGTCATTTAGGCCCACATTAAGGGGAATTATGCAGAAAGTGCAGAGTGATGCAGAATTGTCAGACTAGGAAGCGTCTGGGACCAAGAGATGCCCTTGGATCGTCCCCCTTTAGTGGACTCCAGCATAGTGACAGGAGTGTTCGTGTGTTTGTGTATCGGTGTCAATATGTCATCATCTCAATATGTCTTCATGCTGTTGAAGGTCTCATAGACCAAAATATCAGTTGCGTCTCATGAATATGTAAACAGCGAGATGAGGCCGGCCACTCGGAGGAGTTTGATGTATTTGTCCTTGTTGGAACACCTTTGCACAGGAATCATACAGTGTTTCTCATTACCAATTTAGCATCTAATAACACACAAACACACAAAAGCTGCGATATACAGGTGTTACGAAAAAAGAGGGAATCCTGCAGAAAATATGCAGCAACAAAAAAACAACTTCTATTTAACTCCCCAAACTTCTCCCATCCGCTGAAGCACATCCTGAAGTTTGATGCAAAACGTCAGATGGCTTTGGTGAAAAGTACTGACATTTGCATATTGTACTTGACAGAGTCATGCTATCATTCAGCAGCAATGTATCAGCAATGCTGCAGAGTGAAGCAAATGGAAGCCATTCCCGTCACCACAGTCTGCTCTTGTCATTCTCTATCTAGGTCACACAAACTGGGAGACTGGCGATGCTAAATGGCATCGATACTCCACTAAGTGCTCACCCTCCTTTGACTTTTTGTGCATTTCTGTTAACTTTTGAAATTGCTTTTTTTGTAATACAAGATGGCAATTTGTAAAGCAGAAAAATGAAGGCAGGGTGTAAGAAGTGGGATAAAAAAAGTCTTGGTCTGATCTTTGCACCATTATCAGACGATCAAACATCACATTCTTTGATCTGGAGTGATTTGGGGGAACTCTAAAATGAGATCATAGTGACTACAGAGGATGACTGCTATCAAAGTGATTTGGTTTATGAATGGGAGCATAGTCTGCACAGGAAATACCAAAATGGAATGGTTTGATACTTCTGAGTTGTCCACAAAAAAAAAAAATCTGGCGATTCCAAAATGCTAATGATTCATGTGGCTATCAAAAGAATTCTGAAGATTTGATCACAGCATTTCTAATGCATCGTGTAATGGGTCATGAAGAAATGAAAGGAGATGGAAGCATTTGTGAAATGTGGTTTTTCCAAAAAAACAACCATTATGAGTGTGGCTTTATTACACCAATTTAACAGTGAAATTGTGGGACATTTCACATGAATTTTACTTTTCACACACAACAAGGACAAGGTGCAAGTCGAAATACTAAACCATCAGCTCCTTCAACTTGTGAATGATTCATCATAAAGCAGAATGTGTCAGTGACTTGGCCAGGATCAAGCCAAGTCTCGGTGAAAGAACACCACAGCCCCTGAGGGAAACTGACCCACCAAGTCCACCCAGCTCCCCATCTGACGCCTGCACATTGGGAAGTAGAATCCCTAGCAGAGAAGTCAGAGGCCATGTTTGGTCTTCAACGTTTTCCTCCTTTCCGCCTCCGATGTAGAGATGAAGATGGACACAGAGATGGTTTTGCTCTGGACTAATTTGTAGTGAGGCTGTCCTCGCAATATGTGTCAATAGCAAAACGCAATGTTTTTTTCTATACAGAGGTGTCCTACAGTCATCACTGTTAACACCACTTGCTTTTGGAAAATGACATCCCATAAGGGATCAGCCTCGCATTTTCTTATCAGGGAAAGGTGTTACACGAAGATGACACCATGGTGAATTATCTCAACACGAGTGTCACCCTGATCTCTGTTGAAATGTCACAGAGCTAGAGCTAATAGAAGAGAGATTCCTTTTTTATATTCACAGTTCTGTTTAACGGCGGTTACAATTAGTGTAGCTCTGCAGGGCAGAGGCAACCGTCTGGTTACTTTCGACTCTTAAACGTTCTAAAAATGGGAAGTGTTTACATTGCGGGACGTGTTCTTTATGATCCCATATGAGCCGAGTCAGATCTGTTTTCAGTCAGACTCTGGCGAGACTTGTCTGCTTTTACTATTCTCCTCGGACATGATGGATGGTCCCCGGTTGGCAGCCGTTTAAGATCAAGGAAGTTCAGTGGTATAACTGGAAAGTGCCCTTTACAACCTGCCACATGGTATCCATTTGCTTGTTTTAGGTCTTGACAATGGGGGAAATGAAACTCAGGTGCTGTAGTTTGCTCGAAAGAAATATTGTCTTGCATTCCGTTTTCATGTTCCTGTAGAGTCTGTGTGGCATTGTAAATGCCCTTTTGGTATAATGTGTGTGTAAGAAACACATTGGGACACTGTGGCTACTTGTGGGGCACAGCTGCCTGGAAAACATTGCTTAAATATGTATGTGTGGGTGAAAGATGACTCGGCTAGTTGTTTTTTTCCTAGTATTTTTGTGACAGAAACATATTAACATTTAATATTCCATGTATGAGGCCTTTACCTATTTTCTATATTTATAGAAAAAAAAGGTTTTGGATGGTGTATCAATATTGCATTTCCTATGCAAATTCATTGGGAACGTTCCGTCCGTATCAGTTAATTCTGTTGGGTTTTAACAGTAAGCTATCTAACTGGCAGATTAAACTGTCGTCATGTGTTCAATATATATATCATGTGAGCACGCCCAGAGAAAAACGTAAATCCCCGCCTGTGATAGTGATATGCACATGTTGTGAAACAGTTTTAATACATATCAAATACACCCATGTGATTGATGGTCAAACTGAAGAAAGAACAAGATTCAGGAACTCCTTTTAGCAAGGGCTGATGCAAAAATGATCAGACAAATTCAAGGAAGGCCATGAGACTTGTTGTTTTCTGACCAAATTACAAAACCGGCTATGTCACCACAGTGTTATGAGCATCATATCCTGACTCATGCATGCTCTAGCCAGTAGTACTCTGTAGTGTTAACATTGTTGCTAAGTACACATCTGTATCTCTGATCTCTAAGTCACATTAATGACTCTTGCGCATTATTCAAATAAGTAGCCTATTTTATGCAAAATTGATTGTCTCATTGGAACTGCAGCTTGCTTGCTTCTTCAGTCCCCCAACAGGTTGTCTCACAATGAGACAATAAGGTCTATTTCCAATGAGACAACCTGTAGATGGAAAAGTTACATAGTTTTGCTTTAAAAAAAAAGGTTTCACATGGAAACGCCTTGTGGTTATCCGATCCAAATGGCAACGTCTAGCACAACACCTGCAATATCATCCTTTTTATTAAGGATACAAAAGCCCTGGAAATTAATTTCACATCCAAATCCCCAGCAACAAAAAGACCCCTGCATTTACATTTGCTAAAATAAACAAGGGTTAGGTCTGTTTCATGCTTTGCTCACCCACCAGGCGAGTCATCAACCCCAAAAAAAGCTCACAAGAGTTCACATTTACACTAAACAATGAAAATATATTCTTTAGAGAGGCCTGTGATAAAGCCATATAAAAAGAATTCAATAAGTCTTTCCCCCGCAAAAATCAAATGTGGGTCATAGGATTATGATAAAGTATTTCACAAACAATTGTCATCTTATTGCCTCAAAGCTTGACTGCCTTGCAGGATTATGTGAAGAAAAGAAGCACACATTATAAACCTGGGTTGAAAAAAACATTTGGTCAAGATGGAGCTCCACATTAATCCGTTGGAGTCAAGTTTTTTTTCAAGTCAGTAGGAGGTCATACAAGTGGTATCACTGGTCAAAGTTAAATGTTTGGTAACACATTTTCCTGTCTTTTAAACAGCAATTTAAAGCTGTTTGAATGGCGGTTTACCTTTTTCGCACCCCCCACTCTAATACATTGCCAAAGCCAAAGGTCACTAGCTCAGATGTCACACCTTGACAGCTTCACTCTCCGGTTTCAGAAATGAGATACCCGGCCACGTCCCTGTGGTCATCCTCAGATATGTGCTCCTGTCAGCTGTGCTTTTGAGTCAAAAGCAACCAGCTCATCAGGAGCCAAACACGAGCTGAGGTTGTTTGCCAATAATTGACTGTTTCAAGATGCTGACTGTATTTAAAGAATTACAACGGGTGTAGATTCAGCAAAAGAAGCACTTGTTTAAATATTGATAAGATAATTGGTGGCTATAGGCCTTATAACTTACACAATATTGTATCTGTTCAAAGATGATCTGTCACTAAAGCTTAAAGCGTAACAATAGTTGCGTAAATGCAACTTTTGTTTAAAAGCATAATTAGGACGTAAGCGCCACTTTTAAGATTCACTGTTTTATTGCTTATGTGGTGAAATGGCCTTTTGAATGGGAGTACTAGGGGCACAACTTCTCATGTTGTGTCAAGCCTTCTGTAGAATTTTAAAAATAGTGATTTTGATGCAATCATAGAAGTACCCCAAGCACTCCCATTCAAAAGGCCATTTGACCAAAAAACAAGAATACAATAAATCTTAAAAGTGCTTCCATCCTAATTATGCTTTTAAACAGAAGTTTGACTCTAGTGCATAAAAAAAAGACCCTAGCTTTTGGGTTATTTGACAAATAGGTTATTTGACATTGAAGTCTGAAATGTCAATTAACACATTTTTTAACACATAGCCTGTTCCCACCTGGCCACTCTCCGTTGACAAATGTTAACTTCCTTAAAGGCAAAACTACTGAACTATTGGATCTGACCAGATAGCGTGGCTCTGCCCTCCTATGTGCTGTCTGTTAGGACCAGAGGGTAACAAATATCAACAACTGTTGGCATAGCATTGCTAGCGTTAGTCTCAGCTAACTCTTTTACCATTAACGGAGCAACCTGGAAAATCAAACTTTTCCCAAACCCCGTGGGGAGGAGGGCCACAACGTGACGGCCACCAACAAAACCCAGCAAACGTTCTTCTTGCTCAGGCTCTAACGTCGCGGCCACCCGCACTGTTTGCTGATTGGACCTGTAAAATTTGATCGGAGAAGAATATACCACAAACCCAGGTCGTAGGACTGAAGGACTATTAAAACGGGAAACATTTTATTTTTCAACATGGTTACATTGTGCTGCTTTTGGAAAACAGTACATTGTGTTCAGTGGCTGACTTCTTTATTAAAACAGTGTGAGTTTGGTTGGCTGGACTCTAAACAATAACATCAGTTTAGTTTCTGCTATATTTCTGTCAAATTAGCCACTCAATTACTGTTTGACGTTCATTTTAACATGCACGTGTCATTACCACAGCAACAGGTTGTTTTCCCATATCAATTCTGAAATATTAAGGGTAACTTTTTTCTTTGGAACACCTTGAATAGCCAGTATACATAAATTAGCATAATTTTCTCGTAGTTAAATAAGTTAAATCCAGAAATCCTGGATTTGTGTTCCTGTTTGTGACAAGAAGGCCCAGAGTGGGGATCTAAATGTACATAAGAGCCTTGTTTGACTTGTTTTACGAGGTCAACAGTCCCACCTGAAACTGCGGATGACAGGGAGAAGTAGTTCAAGGACTCTCGACGGCGTCCAAGCATAAATGAAAAGCCTCGTCCCATATTCAGAAAGCCATCAGGGACCAGCTGGGTCAATAATGTTGAGGGGGAAACAGCCCTGCACTGTCGGAAACAATGTGGCCTTTTATGTTTTACTGAAAAATAGAGAGAGAGAGTCATTGACTCTCGCCAAACCTTCCACGTTTCTCTCGCTCGGGTTATGACTTTGTTTGTCATCTCCGGGTCCTTGGATGCCCTTTGCACCTCAATATGAGAGTGAGACTACAAGTGAGCTATGAATATAAACACGGAGAGGAAGGATGGACATATGAAAATTGCTGGACTGTAGGAAGGGGAAAGAGTTTGAGAGGTCAGTGATTTTCTGGATGTACATACTAAAAATGCAAACCCTATTTTATGCATTCAAGTGTCAAGGGGAGACAATACAGTTAAAATTATTTTTCAATTTTGAGTTTTTGGGCTATATCGCTTCCATAACATGCAAAATGTTCTTTCAGATTATTATTTCCAAAATACCCTTTTAGTTGTTAATTTTATCACATTTTGTCTATTTGCAGCTGTGTTAGCAGAAGATAATGCCTCATTTACACAATTAAACACAACTTTTCTGGAAACCTGTGTCATGACCTGGCTCAAACCTATGACAAAATGTGGAGAACACACATTTGCTCAATTAAATTAAATGTATTTAAATAAACAAAGGTAACCTTGCTGTCAGTTTATCAGTAATCTGTGTAGTAAATGGATGTAAGTAGGTGTAGCAATGCTAGATCACAAAGTAACTCCACCCAAAGTCCAAGCAAACCAAGCAACCTTGAGGACTGCCCAGGAACTCCTATTTATGGATATGTGAGCAATCAGCTCACCCAGGTGGCAATCATCCGTCCTTATTAGCTAATTCCCAGATCCCAGCAACCAACAGGTCTTAATAGGTCTTAAGGCCAAGGAGCTGTCACACCAGTAATATAGAAAATACGAATATGATCTCCATATTGAAACTACAAGACTGTTTTTGTCCCTTGCATTGCAGAGGGGAAGGATGGATCTTCTAACCACATGCAGCCAACCACCTTAATTCCCTTTAAATCAGCCTCCTCTGCACCACTGTTTATCCTCTGGACCAAAACAGTTACCTCACACAGACTATTTCCTCGCTGGTCATATTTAGATTGCAGTGACAGCCTACCTGCGCTCTCTGGGCCATGGTAAACTTTTGTGGGCCCTGTTTACTCCTCTGGCTCCAATAATCATCACAAGAGGCTGTAGCCTCCTGCTATTAAAATATTATTTATCCTTGTCTGAGCTAGGGTACAAACAGGACTTGCTCGCCTCTCTCTTTCGTTTAAGGCTTTACAAACAAAGCACATTTGGATTCTGCACACATGCTCGTTTCCATCTTATTATACTGTTTGCTGCATGGTGGCCAGACAATACTCGCACTAACAAAATTATGATATGCATTTTGAACCGTTTTTTCAGGTAAACTCATTTCCTGAGGCAAAATTTGTATTTTGTTAAGACACCGTCAATGTGATTTTCCTCCCATCTGGGACAAAATGTTCCCCTGCCCTTGTTGTTGTTATTGTTCAAGTCAATGTTTAAAGTCTTGGAATAGGCAATTACTGTGTGCTATTGACAAATAATAAAACCCAAGTAGTGAGATTACATCTGTCAAATAAACACTTTTGCAACAAGGCCATCATACTTAACTCCCAAAAAGGGCAACAGTGGGCCGACATGATTACATTTCAACTGTGTTTGCGTTAGTCATACAATGCGTCCTGTGAATTGGGTAGTGATAGTGTAAAGGATTACAATTTAAATGTGTTTACTAACTTTAGTGTAAAGTAAGAAAGTACTATTTACAAGTGTATACATAGTACTTTTCAAGTAGCCCACCATGTTCACCATGTTCACAATCATTTGCATTATGATTTATGTGGCGCACAACACATGCACACAAAAGGTGAAGATCTTGTGAAAAAACTATTTGAATAGCAAATAGACCCTGCTGTTGTTGGTGCCCACAGAGGAGCTGATGGTTTGACAAGAGTCAAAAGGAGTGACAAGTGGAAGCAGAAGAAAAAGACAAGGGAGCTGGAGAGAAGTGATGGTGGCCACCAGCTGGGAGAGTGATATAGAGACATTATATAATAATATGTATGTATGTATGTATGTGCAGATGCAGAGGTGGCAGAACATGGAGAAAGACAGTTAAAAGGCATGTGTTCAGGCAAGAGAGAAAGAAGCAAAGGAATGAATGTCGGGGGAATCCATGCAAGGGGTGGTGCGTGCATGTGAGACAAGAAAATTAAAAAAAAGCAAAACAGACTAAAAGGGAGCAAGAGGAGGAAATAGACTTCAGAGAGAGGACAATGATGAAGAGACAATAAGGGACAACAAAATAAGAGACAGAGCTGGAGCTCACTCACTGTGTTTATAGATCCCAGATGTCCGGAGGTAATTGTGCAGAGGGATTGCTCTGCAGACATCTGGCTGCTGAGAGCTCAATATTCTTTCACACAGACACACACTCAAACAAATCCATCTGAAGAGCTCCACATAATCCCATTGGAAGCATTGCTTAAAGCATGTAACCTGGCCTAATTTAAATTACTTTAGGTTTGCCCTCCGATGGAGTTCACCAAATGGGGTGGATTCTTTTGAACAATCGCTTTAATTCTCTCTAACAATTCCCCATTATTTGAATAAGTTTCTTTGAAATGTTAAACTTTGATGCAAACTCTGACTTTAATAAGTGGAAGATATATCATAATGTTGTACAATAGCACAGGAAACAACTGAACTGTAATGGCAGCTTTTGGTTTTGACTCATCGGTTCAATGATCATCTTTGTCATCTCTGTAAATTAAAAAGTTCCACTCTTTTCCTCCTGGCATCAATTGTGTCTACCAGGGATTGGGTTCAAGATGTGCTGAACTGTTTAATGCTGTTGCAATTTTTCCAGTTCCTTACTTTTAGGACAATTTTCACTGATGCCTGGAGTCCACCTCGAGGAGCCAGACTGCAGCTCTTTCTATTCCAATCCGTCTTCTTTCAAGTCGATTACTGAATTATTGAATTTTTGTTGTTGTAGCAACACTACTAGAACCATCTGATTTGAAAATTAATCTGCAGCTGGACCAGAAACTTACTGACGCATTGTAGTCTACAAACCAACCTGTATTTCTAATTAAAGTTGTAATCAAGGGTAGTTCAATTACCACTGTGATTTCTATTAGAGTGTGTAAAGGCCTTTCTCAATCATATCTCCCATCAAGGAGCTTGTAGGCAGTGGAACTGTTTGGTGTTCTAGGTAGTTTGCATCTTATTATCCAACCCGCCTCCATCTGCTTTTATATAAACCTAAGACCTCTTCATATTAAAATAAACCTATTGGCATCCAACAAAACTGCTCTTACTCATACTCTATCTTTGCACAACGCTTCCAAAATAGCTCTTTGTGAATACTTACAGATACATTAAGAGATTTACTCTTAGAAACAGGGATTGTGGTATCAGTAAATTCAATACTATGAAATTTTGCCAAAGCATTTTGGCGGAGACTTCTAAAAAGTAGAACTTGCCTTGGGGGCTGCATTTTAAAACAAGTGCCTTAAAGGCAGTCAGTACAAAGTGTTGCTAGACACAGGCTGCTAAACATACAGTCGCCTGTTGGAAAGCAGAATGCCATGCTTAGCCTCCCAGGACTGGAGAGCAGAGCCTAGGTAGCTGCCAGACAATACCAGATGCTTGACAGGAAGTAAAGCCATACAGGGGCAGCCTTTTAGACAGTTAGATATGAATTAACCCCCCCAGGCAGTCAGGAATACCAAATTGCCGTAACAGTGCCATATGCCCAGCAGAAAGCAAAACTACTATAGGGACAGTTTATTGAGTTATATAGTATCCATTGGCTATCCTTCTTTCTGGCCAGTGTTGTTGTGTGTGTGCTGTAATTTAGTGTGGCCGGTCATCCTTGGATTTTCTGTGCACAAGGATGTTTTTGGCAAACCCCAACCAGGAGGGTGGACCATAGTTAGGGCAAGAAACATCCATTGCACAAAGAAATGGGCGTGAAAGATGAATACAACAGGACAAGATGTTGGTATCGGAAGCATCCTGGTTTCTGTTTGTAGCCTGAGTAGTATTGACCAATCACGTTTGAGTCGGCGTTGGTTCCATGCAGGTGAACAGTCTTTGAGAAGACCAAAATAGCCAGAAATGCAATCTATTGTGGCTGGTTAATAAGAAGATGTTCTGAATTTTAGGTCTGTGCAGTACACAAAATCCCATCCCCTGCATGGAAGTTGGACGCTTTCTGTCTCTCTACACATAGGACAGACTACATCTTGCATTGGCAATGAAGGGTGGCACTGAATTATCCAATATGGATCAATTCGTTGGCACACTGGGCTGGCATGAGAATATTTTTGTAACAATGGTTAGTGGAGACATTAAGGGCAATTTTACTCCCCATCTTTTTCTTGCTTCTTCCTATTTAGCATGTGCGGGAAGATTATGGAGGATGGCATACCTGAAAGGGACCTTTGTCTGTGCATCTTTTCTATCATCTTTTCTAGCCGAAAATGTTCAAATTCTGACTTGATGGCCATATCAGTTTTTGTGATCCTTTGTCTCTGTCGCCCTGCTTACATTCTTGTGTCAACGATTTCTTTCTGTTGGGTTCTGTTTTAAACCATCTCTCTTTGAAAGGCTGGACATCACAGAGACATCTTCCAGACTTTCAAGATTGTGAGCTGGAGGACCCATCAGTGACTTCCTTTCAGTGCTCCCAAACTAATCTTTCTTTCTGTAAATGCATGTCACAAAGTATTTAGATTACACTTCTCTAACTTTTGGAAATATTGTAAAGGTCTCTGGGAGCAGACATATTTTAAAATGTTTATTATACAAATGGATCTACAGTTCAATGTGCAGCTTGTAAAGATTTTCTTATAAAAACTTTTTTTTCTTTTTGTCCATTCATGTTTATTCACATGTGCACACACCGAAATATATATGTGATTTCTGAGCTCACTGCAGGAACAGCTGTTATGTTGCTGGTGCATCTTGTCCCTGAGGAAAGTAATGGCCTGCCCTGGAAAGTCATATAAAAGAGCTTCACACAAACACGTGCAAAAGCAAGAAAGAGGATTTAAAAATTAATTACTTTCCATCTTATCTCTGTACATACATATTAAGCTGCTTAGATGGTATCAGTTTTATTGTAAGGGACGAAAAACATACAATATCTTGTTCTTGATAGAGTTCTTGCCGAGGTCGATTCAAGGGGGGAAAAAGATGAGTTACTGAGCCCAAACTTTAAATTAGTTGTTATACATGAGGTGGTTGAAACTCAAAAAATGGTTTTTGAGGTGTATCGCTTATCCTGCCGATTAGACATCTACATTTCTGACTGAATTTTCAAGGCAACACGGAATAAAACAATTTCTCTAACAAAACATACAGGCTATTTTATTTACCTTCATTAATTATTCAGGTTTTTGGAACTTGTCCACTACCCAGAGCCAACGAGTGCATACGTGCATCAACACCGTTAACGCACCATCCCCCACCTAAGATTAGGAATCAAGACACCAACCTAAAATACTAAATGTATCTCTCCTTTGTTCCCCGCATCAGAGTTATAGAAAAGGACAGGAGCTTTGGTTGGCCTTCCCCAGAAGTCGTGACCAAAGTGGAAGAAACAGTGGAGGAAGACAAATGCTCCCTCCCACTTCTGCAACCCGCTGTTTAGCCAATAGGTGTACATTGTGAATACGTCTCAAAAGGAATTATACACAGTGGACCTGGGAGCCGTTTGAGTTTGAGTGCAAAAACAAAATGATGTGCTTTCTTTGATCTGAGGCACATTAAGCAAGCACAACGGATGTGTCACCCAAAATGATTTTTTTGCATTACAGTTGGTTGCTGCTCGCTTGCATAATCAAGTGACCACATCAAAGGAAATACAGAAGGCAACTGTTATATATATATTTTTTTTCTGTTGGTTACCATTTTATGGCCCAGAGCTGTAACATTGTATATCATCCTTATTTGATTTTTAGAAAGTTAGAAAATTAGACCCCACCAACACATCACTTGTGGTTCTGTAAAGAGAACCGTGGCACAATTTGTTTGAAGTTATAAAAAATAGACATCAGTTTCATCTTTTTACATCTTGCTTTTACTTTGTGCTCTCTCTCTCTTCATTCCTCTCCTCACTCTTGATCAGTGGAGCAGGAAATAGATCCCAAGTTATCTAATAGCCAATAGAAAATTGCCCAATTTACATCAAGCACAACTTGATGTAAATGACCTTCTTTACGGCACGCTCACCGCTGTCAAAACACCCTGTTAGCAAAACACCCGCAATCAGCTTTGCACTTTGCCATGTCACATCGATATGGCTCGCTGTGTGAACACGTCTGAGGAGATGCCACACACATACATATGCACACACACATGCACAATTCTGACCACTCAGACCAAGGATTGTGACAAGGTGTCGAGACTTGGCCAATGGCTCCCGGGTCCTTCGGGGATGCCCAGGAAATATACTGTCACTAACTTTGTTTGTGTGTGTGTGTGTGTGCACATGTGTCCTTAACTTCTGTCACTTTTTAGCAATAGTGAGAGACGGAGGCTTGAGGACCATTACTGATATAACCCATGGCAGCCATACAACAACACAAGGTCATTAAATCCAAAATGCAGACTGGTAATGGTAGCTGAATGTACAGTAGAAGGGTTGAGGATTGGTGGATAGTAATGAGCTTTTTTAGAAATTTCTATCACTGCTGCTGGAGCTTTTTTTTTTTAAATTTTCCAAAGTGATCCTTATTCATTAGCAGTCCGGCTCCAATGCACTGATAGTTCACGGCAGTTTGATCTGATCATTTTGATTTACATGAAAGCGGCCTACTGATAGAGGGCTTTTTTAGCTCCAGTGCTCTTTATATGTGCTCCAAAGGAAAATAAAGCACAGGAAATGAAACTCTACCGCAAGTGTCCCATAAAAAACACATTTTTTACATACTTTCTTACTTTTTGGGGGGAAATATAGCAAGGCCTTTACCAAATGAAGTTTTGCATGTTCATAGTTTACATTGTGTCATCAGTGTTTGGATTTAGCTAAAGAACCAGTTTTTTTTTTCCATCCATATGGTAAATGTTGATAAAGGAAATAACACACTGGGGATGCAAGGTTTCTGATAACACTGTGTTGGTATACATCAATTTGTGACAAGGTAACAATAAACAAACTGAAAGATTGGCTGTAACATTTCCACTGCATGGTATCCAACATATCCTTTGATCATATGCATTTCAGACACCACTAAGACTCTTGGCTTTTTTGTGTTTATGTTGAAAATAAGTAAACTAACCAAGGTCATAGGAATTAAATTACATCAATGCATTGTGTTACAAAATGGATTTAGCAACAGTGGGGTCTAATACAAGCTGTTTCTTTTAAACAAAAAGGCGCATGAACTCTGTGTGGCAGGCCTGCTCACCCCTGAGGGTGTATTACTCCAACGCACTGTACGGCAGATTGTGTGAATCACATGTTAACATTCCATGGTCTTAGTCTACACAATTCACACTTTATTTCGCCCCCTGATAATGACCACGTTTGGAAATCTCTGTTGGAAAGTGACACATCCTCGGCGTGCTAGCATGGAACTTGGTTGTACGTACGTGGCAAGTTGGCATATAAAACACACACTTCCAACATCAATCAATGAACTGTTAACTCACAATTATTGCCTCGCTGCACATAAATCTGCACATATGTTAAAGAAACTCAGTTTTTCGAAACCCGCCATATGTAACTTTTCAAAAGGATTATTAAGTCCAGTTGTTCTGCCCTATGCAATCAAATTACTCAAAATGAAATATGAACTGACACAAAATAGATTGCCTTCTGGCCAGTTTGGTATGAACACTTTAACAAAGCAACACTGTGTTTTACAGGTAAGGAGGGAAACACATGAAGTAATAATCCATCTCAATACATGACATACTAAATAACGATGACGACAATCCAGATAAACACACCTTTAAGCTTTGTTTAACACTGAACCAGAACCTAAAAAACCTGTCACGGCAGCAGGCAAGCGGCCTCTAGCCATTATGCCAGATGGGAAATCACTGAACACAGTCATCTGTGAGGGCTGATCAATCCCTACACTAAATGTTTAGCTCAGCTAGTGCTGACCTTTCTGGTTCTTGGAGCGAGATTTCAGTCACATTGTGTGATTTAATGTTTGATTCAAGTTTCTGTGAAATGTCTGCTGTTTAGCTAGCTTGCTAATGTCTCTTGTGGAAACGGAGTTTACTTTAGAGGTACTGTATGTGCTCAAATTGAGGACTATTACTGATATAACCCATGGCATGTGTTAAAATGGTTATAAATTTACTGCATATTGCACTATAAATAAAGACATGTACTCAAGTTCTCACTCAAGCATTTTTAACTAAAAACTCATGTATAATTTGATATAAATGAGGTTTGTTGACCATGAATTCCAAGAACAAGTGTAAAACCTGTCAGTAAACCTACTCAGGTTTTTAAAAAAGCATCAAGAGCATTTTAAAAAGTTACAAAAACATTGGAAAAGAAAAAAATGATGTATTGATTTTCAATTTTGACCTGGAAGGACAAGTTCATGGTTAACGGGAAGACAACACAAGGGTTAATATGATGTTAGGGATGAGAAAAGGTTTTTTGATGAAACCTTTAGCTTGTAAAATTTAAACCTCTGTTACTGAAATAGTTTGACTTTTCTTTAGAAATATTCTGACTTTAATTTAGAAAGATCATGAGTTTTACACTTGAAATGCTGCCCTTTTTTTCTCTCTAAATATTCTGACTTTTCAAGTAAATGCACATATTTATTTCTGAAATAATATGAATGTATTCATGAAATTGTTTTTACCTTGGACATATTCCAATATTCCAGTTTTAAAATGAATAATTCAAATAATACAAACCTTTTCCTAGTAGTATTGAAACATTGACTTTATTGTTGATAGAACATGCCATCTCCAGCTATGCTTATGAATTCAGCAAGAAATTTAAAAAATAAACACTAAAGGGAGAACTTCAGGACCTGAAACAAAGTCGGTCCTGCTAATCGTGCGTCAGCGAGAATATTTCAACCATTTTCTGCCCACATGTGCCCCTTAGCTCCAGGTCCATGTTGAGCCTATCAGCACATCTTGTTCAAGTAAAGGAAGCCCTCCTGGAGTCACGCAGGACTGCTCTGGCTGTGAGACAGATCATCTGTCAGCTGATAGGGTGTCCTCACAGACCTTTTAGTTGAATCTGGAGAAATAGACTAATCTCCCTCTTGTGGCAGTAGGGGTGCTGAAAGTCTTGGACAGCAAACGTCTTCAATTATTAATGGTTATTTAAATAGTTATCACCTTGTCTTCAGTTTACTCTCTTCTCACTTTAGTTGACACTTCATCAGGAAGTAATGATCAATACTCGTTTTTCTTTAAATTCTTCAGAAACAAAATCATTACCCTGTGAAAGTGGGACAGAGCCTCACTAAGGCGCAATGCACAAAATTAAACAAATCATTGAGATTGGCAGCTTAACGGATACCCAACCACCACACACACACACACACACAGTTTCCGAGGCCTTTCTTCATCCCTTCAGAAGAAGCAATGTGCTGTACTTGAAACAACTTGACAGAAGTTGCCACTATCCATCATAGTAAACATGACGCCTTAATTTGTTTTTGTCCAAGTTTGTTTAATCGGTATTACATTGTGCAACAGAGTGGCTTCACATCAGTGCTGCATTAGTTTACACTCTACTCACTGCCAATCCTCCGACACCCACAGAAAGGTGAATATGGAAGTCTCTGTCAGGGAATAATCCCTCAAAATATGGCACCAACATTGTCACATCCATATTTTTCTATTAAGGGTCTCTTTTGAAGTTTTGTTTATCTTTAAATGTTTCTTAATATAAATATGTGGATTGTAATGCATATCTTGCATTATATGACAGTTTGGAAGTTGACATTTTGGAATGGTTCAGGTACTACTGAGCTGGCATTTTCAGCAGCAGTTGTTGATTGTCGCAGCGAAGACATTTAAAATTTAACATCTTAAATCCTAAATCTTTTTTTACTGTTCATGCACTTGCACATATTGATTTATCATTTCCAGCTAACTTGGAGCTGTGTGTATATATATATATATATATATATATACATACACACACACACACACACACACACACACACACACACACACATGCACACACACACACAAACACACACACACAGCTCCAATTTAGTTAATACATATTTTAATTAATCATAGAAATTTGTACTGGCACGTTTCTGCAAAGAGTACAGTACAGTAACTAGTTGACAAGAATGATTAAGTTTAATTTGGCCAAATACTGCGAACAGCAGTGCCACACTATGTGCTTATCTTCTTCCATTGACATTGTACTGTTTCATGTCTCCGCTTCCCATTCAGACATGCTCTGACTGAGTGTACAGCCTATAAACATGATAATTATTTCTGATCAAAGTATTTTATATTTGTATTGCCTTCAATTAGGTCTTTTGTCATTTGTTTATGTTTGCACATTGCCAAAAAGGGTTAGTGTTAACCAAATGAGCTCATTGTTATGCCCAAAATATTGAAAATATTTTTGGGTGATTCTGTCTTTATCAAGCACACAGAAAATAGACACATAGATGCACGACTCAAAAAAGTAAAATATAATAGTTTATTGAATAATCTAAATAAAATCAGCAATTGTGTTGAGTTACAGCAGGCAAAGGGAAATCCAGGAAAAGGGCAAGGGTCAAAGTCCAAGGGAATCAAAAAACTCAGGCATACAAGAAGACGGGGCACAACGCTTAAAGGCTGGGGAAAGATAGAACTTAAATATCCAAGACAGGGGAGACAAACCGGAACACGTTATGGCGGGAACAGGTAATCACAGTGGTGGGAAAATATTGATAACAGGAAGTAAAACAAGACAACATAAGAACAGAACAGAAAACCTTCAAAATGAAACAGGAACTGGAAAACAAATTGGGAATCTAACTCAAATAAAAACTTGACATAGGGATGGGACATGACAGTCATAAAGACGATACATGTCCAAATGTTCAATCCAAAATGCGACTTGGACATGCCAAGATGACATACATAACAGTTAAACAATAAATATCAAGTGTCACAAACAAGGTGACTACAAAAATAAAAACACAAAAAGTGAATATAACTTATTTTCATGGCAATATATTGCCATGAAAATAAGTTATATTTACTTTTTTTAGCCTGCTAAGCTGATCTCCAGTACATTCAAACAACTGAATGGATGGTTGGATGTAAGGATGAAGTAAATTATACTTACTTTTAGATTTAATTCTTATTTTGAAATTGTTATAAAGCAAATCATTGCCTGTGTGCCTTTTTACACACATAATTAACAGAGTCAACATTCAAAATAAACCAAGGCACCTGTGACTGAGCCACTTGTGACTGAGCTGTTGTGTATGCCTATAAGAATCCATTTATGAAGCATTTGTTAATGATACAATTGCTTTTGTTTGAACAGGTGACAGCTAAAAAGTGTGGCTGAGTCGTGAAATACCTGCTGACTCGGAGGCTTCCAGTCCCCACTCAGGACATCATGGCTCACACACTTTGCAATCACATTAAATCTTTCATTTCATCTTTTGGCAGTGAACAGTGAAGCTCTTAATTGTATATTACATTGCAGCTGGCATCCGGCTCTCCTCATCAGAGTTCCTAACTGCGTAGTGAGCGCACAGTGAGAAAATCTGGTAACATCAGTATTTCTTCCATTTATCTTTAATTGACACTTGACATATCCATGCACCGGTACCAAGTTTTGCAGCCCTTGAAAGACAAACCGGAGCATCATCTTAAAAGAGCCTCATGTGGGGATCCCAGCTTTGTGTAGAGCGCGAACAAAATGAAACCTCCTTCACTGTAATCCTATGCATTACCTTGCAGTCCTTCACATAAAGGAATGAGGCTTGTCACTGTATTTCAAATTTTATCCATGATTTAGTTCAAGGCTACCCGAAAGTCACAGTGCCTGCTGCATGCTTTTGTTATATATAATAAACTTCAAATTTATGTAACCCTGTTGCAAAGTCCTTGAGAGTAAAATGATGAAGAAAAGTAGAAACTAAGCTTGCTTGATGTTTTTGCAGCCTTTAGGGGGAGAGGGCATGTGGGGGGGGATTGGTCATTAGAATGTAATGCTGGCCGCTTTCATGAGATTATCCATCACTCTTGCCCAAAATCAAACTGCTTAAAGAAGCATTTTGCTCTATCTTGATGAGGTAAGCCATTTCAGTTTAAAACCTCTAATTGTTTCATTTAGCTATAGATTTAACATGGACTTTTAGGTTGTGAGAGTTAATCCTGTCCATACTAAATGAATAACTTTCTTGTTGCTAAGTGTATGTTGGCATAGTTATTCACTTTGTAAACGTAAACCACTGCGTGTTCTATTTTTGTAAAATAAATCTCACGATAGCTTAGGCTACTAATACAAACTGAATAGCTGTTGATGTATGCAAACCATCTTCCCCAGTTATGTATGTTAATATTAGTAGCATTCCCCTATGGTATGCTAGCATTACAGTTTAAAAGAGTCAATTATGTATGTTTGCATCTTAAAATGAGACTGTCGAACCCCCAACACCATCACGTTGTCCCACCAGCCAGGCAGCTGAGCATGATGCCTCCATTTAGGAAAAGTATCCTAGTAGTTGATTGGCTCAAAAATGGCAGCTGCTATTGATTAGATCCACACCTGTAAAAAATGAACCAACCCGACAAAGCTGAGACTTGACATCAACCTTCATTAGAGAAGAAATGTGTCCAAAGTCATGAAAGGCTGTCACTGCTCTTATCCAAAATGTCTCAAATGTATGTAGCATGTTTTTGTCCAGGGTTTTCTCCCCCCCATTTTTGTTTTTGCACTCTGCTGGTGTTTGTGATTCTAGGTCACTGAATTCATTCATTTAAATCCACCAGTGAAGTCAGCGTATGCAAGTCAGTGCTGTGTACTCCTCTTTCTTGAAAGAGAGACTCATATTTTTTTCCCAGGCTAACGAGGAGAACGCATCCAAAAATACATAATGCTGAAGAGCCGGAACAACATTAAATAAAAGTGAGACTGCAACAAAAGGTCATTCTCTCATTTATGTCCTCCCGTGCTGGCACCCCCTGCGACGCATGTTAAAAAAATGGATGCCTGTAATAAAAACTGCAAAATAAGAAAAAGGATTTAACTGAAATCTGAAAATGTACCCTCTGGGTATACACACATTAACAGTGATTGACGGGAAAGAGCAAAGAGGACATAGTTTAAAGGACTGAGTGATTTCAGCATATTCATCCACACGTAAAAACAAGCTTGGACCAAAGAAGAGATACTGGAGAGACCTGTGGAACACAGAAGCACTGCAGTCACATCTGTGCTATCTCCTAGAGGATTTAGGGACCTGTTCTGCAACACAAGCCCAGTGTATCAAAGTGATTCAATCTTTGGAGATTTTCTCCTCTCCTAGTCTAACTTTGTAAGGGTGCCGCATAATCACATTCTGGTTAAGTTGGAAGAGTCTGTGTGGCTCATTTGTGTAGGTGCTGCAAGGCGGCTATAAATAGCCCAGAGGGTGATGGAGAAAAGGAGACTGCATGTGATAATGCTTGTACCTCAATGAGCATTAGAAAGATAGTGGCATGTTGCTGCATTTTGTGTTTAACTGCAAGACAGGAATGAGGAAAAGGTTCTGTAAGTGGAAAATGTGATGGGGAATGGGGACAGCAGGAGCAGGATGGAGTGTGTGTGTGTGTATGTGTATGTTTGTATGTGTATGTTTGTATGTGTGTAATGGACGGAGACAAGAAGAGTTTAAAAGATTCTTACAGCAGAAGATAAGAAGAGAAGAGACCTAACTCCAGGGGCTTGCAGCCTCCTTTCACCAAACTGACATCACGCTGGAACCCCTGCTGGGAAAAAGTGTGTGTATCCTGTTACACAAATCCCCTTACGCGTGTGCACCTATGGATATGTGTGTGAGGGGAGGAGGGTGGAGAGGTGGGCTCCTGCTGAAGTGTGTGATCTAGCTCAAAGCAGATATGAGCCCACTAGCACCAGGGTGGATAACAATGCAGTGTCAAAAGCCTGTCAGTGTCCTGTTCACCCCTGGAACACATCATATCCTGCTTCAACAAAAAAAAAATGCTCCAAGGGGATTTGGGCATGATTCACCATGTCGGTTAGACTCACATTTGTCTTTGGGCAATGTTGGGGAGGGCCAGGGGGCCTAATGCAACGTGTGCTGAACTCATATGTGTCCGACAGATCGTTTGTGGAGGCAGAAGATCAGCATTCACACCAAATATTGATCTGCTAGTTGAGTTGGACTGAAAACATTTACCACACATGTACAACCACATTGTAATGAGACCTGCTGATTCACAAAGTGTGTGTGTGTTTGTGGGCATTGAGGAGTGTGGGATGTCATCAGGAACAAATTAGCCTGGGTTTGCACGATTAAGGGTGGGTGGTATCGAAAAGCACATGCTGGCTTAAATAAGCATGGAAATGGCTAACTCTGGAAGGGCACACACACACACACACACACACACAAATACACAGAAGCATCCATGCTCCCACTATATGCAGCCATGTGTACTGGGCCATTTAGCATCAAGTCGTGGCAATCATTCCAGAGCAAGCTGGGACTGGTGTGGGTGTGTGTGTGTGTGTATGTGTGTGTGCGTGAGTGTGTGTGCATGTGTGTGTGTTATATGCAAATCTACAGGATGCATGTGGGTCTCAGTTTCAGCAGAACAGCAATAACATAAACCAAACCAATGACCCCATTTTATGTTCTTGATTTTGTGTGTATGTGTGTGTTCCCTTCCTGTGGCCCAGTATTTATAGTGCTCCCCTGAAAAGACAGACATTTATTACAGGTGTAGCTACAGTAACACAAACTGTTTAAAACGGTCCTTGATTACATCTTGAACCCTGTTGGAGAATTGAAAAAGAACAGAAATACAGAGAATTTGTGTTCTTGTTAGAAAAACTATCCAAATGGAACGACTAGTGCAGTCATATTTAGGGTGGTTCTGCCTAAAATTACTGCTAATAAGGGATTTATTTATACCATCTGTAACGTGGGTTTTAAAACCACAGTACGGATAAATATTTAATATGTCCCAAATCTTTGAAAAGGAAAGAAAAAAAGTGCCTGTGTCTGTTCCATGTGAAAGAATATATGTGTTTAAATGTGCCTACTCTCTCAACTCTTGCAGCCTCTATACAACACAGGCCTATGGCTGAAGACTGACTTAATTGTTTTGACTTCTAACGTCAAGAGTACAACAACAGGAACACACGAGGCCCAGAGCCAAGGGTGCTCAGATATATGGTTGTATGAATCTAAAGTTTGCTGTCAAAAATAAAGTAAAAAATACAGCAAGTTCTGCAATCCACTGTAAATGCATGCTAGATATGCACTCTTAAATTGGAGTTCAAATTTAAAGTGCTCATATCATGCTCATTTTCAGGTTCATACTTGTATGTAGAGGTACATCAGAGTAGGTTTACATGGTTTCATTTTCCAAAAAACCATATATTTGTTGTACTGCACATTGCTGCTTATCCTGTTTCCACCCTTTGTGTTGAGCTCTCTGTTTTATCTACAGAGTGAGACATCTCACTTCTATACTATCTTTGTTGCAAGCTATCTGCTTCTCCAACTTTGTTCAGTCCAGGCAGGATTAGAGGGGCACTTGTGGAATACCTGCAGAACCGGGACATGGAAGTAGTTCTTTTGTAGATCATGGTCAACCAGTGTGTGTTGTAGCAGTGTTTTGCCATTGAGAATGCTGGCGCTAGTTTCGGCCAATGACGTTGAAAGCCCTGCAGATTTTGAACATCTCACCTGGAGACGAAAACGCAGGACACATTCAGAAACCTGTATCTCACTCAAAGCAGCATTGATGTTTTTTTTTAAAGTTTGTATGCTTGTGGAACCACCAGAGACAGAAAAAATCCCAGAAAAAATGTTTTTTTCATAATATGGGTACTTTAAAGTTGGATTGTTGAAGCTGGGTCGGGTTTTGTCTTTAACATCCTCTGTTCCACCAGAAATCTTGGAGCACATCACTATGGAAATAAAACCCATGAATCGCAAATGACGTAAATCGTACCCTCACAGGTTTGCATTTTCAAGATGATTACAATTCATTGTATGTCTGGTTTTATTTACTAAAAAAAAGCTTGTGAAACGTTAACACTGTTGTGAACATTCAATCTACTAAGATCTTTTTTTCCAGGAAAAATTGGGCTGTCAGAATACTTGTATTGCAGTGAGGTCTGTTGTTCAAAAAGGTTGTAGGACCTTAAAGGAATAAATTCCATCACCATTTTATTAATATTCTGTTTTATAAACGTCTCTCTTTTCTGTTAAGCATAATATTTTCCTTTTCTTTGAAAGTAATCCGTTCCTCTTGAACCCACAAGATTAAGGACTGGCTATAATTCTAAATAAGAGGCTTGAGAAATCCACATAATCGACTTTGGGGACTTAGTGATATCACCAGGGGATGGTTTTAAGCCCCAAACACCAAGTGGAAGTGTGTCACTAAGACTGAGAGAGTGGGTGACTCCAGACAGTTGGGGGATGTGACCTTTAATTTGCATGCGATTCATGGAGTGGATGGACATCTGGGACAGGTCTGTTGATTTTTCCCGAAAAAAACTCAAAAGTGTCACTAAGACCTTTCCTGAAAACATAACCAAGTGTGTTAACAATCAGCCATTTTTTTAGGATCATTGCTAAGTAGACAGCAGCTTACACCAGATGTAGCTTTATTCCAGCACATCGCCATTTTGTTTCATTTTATTTTATAGATCATTACACAGTTGATTTAACACATTTATTTATGGCATTTCTGTAATTCATTCTAAATGTATTGGGTTTGCATTCCTTTTTATCACAATGAATAACATAAATAACCCTCTGGCAACATGTCAGACAACATGAAACCTTCTCTGAGTCAATAGTTAAATAAATACACGCATTACAACAAAATATGAACAGAGGAACCAACAGTCATTTAGATTCCTTCATTTGGGGTCCCTTTAATGGCCCTATGGTCCAAAGCAGCCACATACATTTCCTCGGGCTGCTCTTCAAACAAAATAATTAACCAGATGTGCAGTACTGCTATATGCTGTAGGGCTGTCAATTGGCATTTTTGCAAAGCCTTAGAGTCTGTTGGTTTGTTAAACTGTCTATCGTTTTATAACACATTTGAGTTATCTCTGGTAGTCTTTTTTAGGTTGAAATTTTAAAAAAACAGAGCTTTTGATGTGCATGTTTCTGACTATGTATCTGCCAAAAACACTTTTGACTTTAGAACTTTTTTTAGCCGACATCTGCTACAGTTTGAGCAACATACAGTTTGAGCAACTGAGAGAGAAACTGAGAATACATTTAAGCCAAGCAACATCAGAGTTGCAATAACCGTTTGACCTCCATATCTACATGGACTACTCGCAGCCCGCAGAAGATTTCAATACATCACTTTTCAAGTATTCTGACGCAGGCTAAACGCCACACCGTTGCATGTGGTTGTTTTATGTCAAAAAGCAAAGTTACTCATTAATAAGATGACATCTGAGTATGATGGATAAGAATGTGCTTGTCACTTTTGATCATATATATAGATATATATGTATGTATCTTAAAAAAGTCATAAATAAGTCACAAAGAATATGTCAGTGGTTCACTTCAGGAGGCTACTAGATAGAACATGTAGAAATCTGAGTTTTCAGGCATCCATATGTAACTTATGGGCATGAATATATTATGATTGGGTTTATGAAGCACAAACAGCTCAAGGTGGCATGTTTGATTATACATGGTGCACACAGTACAAGGCAAATACAGTACAAAGACACATCTTGTCATACTGCGTGAGCTGCATTTTCCCCTGTTTGGTTTAGTCAGCGACATCTCAACACATTTGTACAACAATAATATATATATATTTTGCCTATTTTGTTCCTGTTACATTCTACTTTTGATGACGGGCTGTCCTTATGTGTCATACCTGTGATCTACCGATTTCTCGAAGGAACAAAGGAGAAGAATCTTAATCTGTTTTCCTGTAGATACCTTGCATTTTAGCAAAAACATTTGTGTTTGTGAAGTGTCTTGCAACACGCTGTGATTAAAGAAGTGAAGTGATTGAATAGGCATTTGGTTTCTCTCCTCCACGGTTGGTCTCTACGTCTTATATAATACACAACAGAGAGAAGGAAGCAAAGAGAGAAAGGTGAACATGCCTTTGTGCAGTGCACACAGAGATCAATTTGAGAGCAAAAGGTTTGAAGTTAACTTCTCTAATTGACATGACTTAGCTGGACTGCTGGAGTGCGGATGCTAGGAAACGGATAAAGTAAGATAAAGTTAAATAATGATGCAAACACAAGAAAATATAACGAAACAAAAAAGAGAGGGAAATAGGAATTAGGCTTGCATCTCATCTCTTTGTGCTTTTCATGACACCTCTTTGAGGCAGAACATAGCTGGGATCTACTGCAGTGGTAGTACTGATGTTGGCACACTATGAAACATTTAATTGTACCATCAGTCAGTGGAGCAAGAAACAAATGGCTTGTGCCGCACGTATTCTTGAGCCATGAAAGCCCATCAGTGATCCTGTTCAATGTTCCAAGTGGGTCGGGACAGGCACTTTTCAAAATGGGTCATTAGCTTGTAATATTATTAGAAACACTTTGGGCTACCATCTCATATTTCTGCAGCGCGATCACGAGGATATTTGTCCTGATGAAGGGAGAACAAGTTGAACTTGTGAATATCTGTCTTGGAGGGTGAGGCTCTCTTCCTCTTCATTCCCATTGCAGATGGGCATGTCACAGGAGACCTCGCTCCATGATCCGCACTCCGTGTTTCAGACAGACAGAACAAAGAGTTCACTTCCTAATGGTTGTGCGTACATGCAGCATGCATGTTAAATTTGCATGATTTGGCTTATTTTTCGCTTGTGAAATTCTGTTCATCGAATCCATGGCGAGGGAATGCAGCACTTCTGGGATGAAGGTCGTTGAGCTTGGTTAGTTTATTCATTTCTTTGTTTCTTCAATATTGTATAGGCAATACCTTTATATATGAACGATGTCATGTGTGGTCTGTCACATGATGCTGCCTTCTATCTGAACACTGCTCAGATGTTGTTCTGCCTAATGTGCATAATAGTAGTCATAGTTGTTTTAAAATGGTACACAGTTGCCGCAGTCATGCACGCTGAGGTGGCTAACATACGTAGACTTTCAGCATCTGCCATTGATGCTCTTGTGTGGGAATAAAAACCTCAAGCTGAAAAGTAAAGAGCTGCTGTGTAATTGATTGAAGCACACTCACAACAAATTCAGGTATACATTTTCACAGATTGCCTGAAGGTAAAAAGGAGAGAAGCAACATTAAATTATACTTTCTGAGGAGCTGTGCAATGTTAAAGGCCCTTGAAAAAAACTTTCGAAAAACAAAAAAAAAGATTTAAATAGTCATTTTTTTTCAGAATTTGGCAAACATCTTCACATAGTAAGTTTTGTTGCTTTTGTTGCCAGGCTACTGTTAATAAAATATATAAAACGCCCACACACAAAACAAATTAGCGAAGTGTTCAATTGAAAGTCGCACTCCTTAAGTTAAATAAAACCACATTTTGTATACTAATGTAGTGACCATGCAGGACTAAAATGGAGAGACTCTCACTGTCTCCTCATCATTCAGCTAGCAAGCCAGCCGTGCGGCGTAGCAGCAAGCAATACACTATTTATGGTAGGAAATGTCTGCAATAGCCATTCAATGCATTATATTCAATAACAAACTCACTATGTGTACATAGATATGTACATTTCATTGTTACTGTAGGAGTCCGCCATTAGCTTGCATGTTTTAAACGGCCTTCATGCTCTTAAGGGACTCACAAGAAAGAATACATATGTATAATCCAGTGTTCTTGTTCGTGCTAAGCAACATTTCCTTCTGCTACTAGTTCAACTGAAAAGCATTTAACAAAAAACATGGTGGCTTTTATTGTAAATCAGTCAAAGGAAACACAGTGAAAAAAAAAACCAAAAAACTAGTTTCTTGCATTTTTTAACAGCGGATAAGATTTACGAAGGGAAGTAATTGAACAGGGGGGGAGCAGCCACTTTAATTTGTTAATTTAGTAATGCATGTTTAATGCTATGGGGAAAAAAACGTTGTGTTTTAAATCAAATGTAACACATGGCTTTCTAAATGAAATGAAACATGTAAGAGAATCCAAGTATAATCATCCACAAACATTCCTTTGAAGTCTTGGTTCTCATCCGAGTGACACATCCTGGCATCTGGTATCCGGATGTTGAGCTACATTAAACTCATATGTGTCCAGAAACTCAATTGCTGGCTTCACAATGTCTAGACATCATAAAGGTCATGTCCAACTCCTTTCACCTGTAAATGTTTGCATTTTCCGCTCAATTGTATATCAATTTAAATTGGAACTATATCCAGCCAGTCATTGGACATGTGGAGATGGAGGTTTTTGTACAGTTGTCTGTCTAATTCATTGTAATTCCCTTTTATGGTCAATAAGGATGGTTTGACCAATAACAATATGATGGCTTTTCTTTGAAAGTCCTGTGCTTCATGAAAGAGTTATTGTTCACGGTTGCATTAAGAAGAATTGTGTGAGCAGGTCAAATTAAACTATGTGTTCCTTTACTTTACCAATGTTACCCATAATGTAATCCATCAATTGGTTATCATCTCACTCACAATCCATTTCCTCTATTACCTGGTCCCACTCCTCTCCACTATTTACTGTATGTCATAAAATGATGCACACACTCCAATAAAGGGATAAATCATCCCTAAGATAGTTTTAATGTTATATATCATCATCTAGGACATTCCAGGCGTTATTTGGTGATGGAGTGGTCCAATTTACTTTCTCTCAGTGTACCCTTATTAATTTGTAGTCCAGTGACTTCCTACATTTTCCGGAGAACAACCCTCAACTTCCAGCTGTGACATTTGCATGCACTGAAATTAATACCAATTGCATTTTTGACAACTTTGTAAGACTTTTTTTTATGTCCAGAATAAACCATACATTCTCTCTTTAGGCTGCATTGCATGCTGATCTATTGAGGCTCACGGTTGGTGGAGAAGCAGGTGTTTCTGCTTCTAATCAGTGCAACACATTGGCATCAAAAATGAAGTGACACAGTTGCAATGAAACAATATCTACAACCAACAAAAAAGAAAATGTTTTAAAAAATATTTTTAATGTTTGATGTGAGGGAGGATTTTCATACAGCAGTTTGTGTCCCCTATACCTGAGAAGCAGCTCTCACAACAACAGATTTAACACGGTACATCCCATGACTAAATACTTCTGATGTTGTGATACAAAACTGGGTCACCAGCTTGCTGTTCAATCTGTGTGCCAAGCGAACAACAGGATAGAGGTTCAATGTCCATGGCTTCATAGCAAGCAGCTCTGCTTGGCAAGCCTGCATCATAGGATATCACCCCAAGGGTAAAAAGCTCAGTAACAGACTACAGTTCAGTCAGGAAGTGGGGGTGTACTGACAGACAAAGTCACCCCTCATGATTCTTTTTATTTATGGTCAGCTCCTGAATGTAGTACACAGTTTATGGACACTTGATATGGATTACTGTCGCAGTGCCTTGAATACATGCCCTTTGAGTTTTTTATATGCTTGATTTTTTTATTCATATTTGAGTCGTATTTTTGTTAAAGTGAGGAGTTTACGTAGGTGTTCTGTGCCAATGGTGTCTATTGAATGCATGCCAGCACACTTGCCATAACAACATCAATTGACATTTTTATAATTTTAATGCAAATGTTGCTGCACTGACATGTTCAATCTTCCGTATCACTTTACATGAACGTGTGCATTTCTGGCACGTCTGCTCTCCATTGCCGTAGAGCATGCTGGGATTGGCTCAAACCCCTGTCATGACCCTGGAGACTAAGATGTGAGTATAGAAAATGGGATGGAAGGGTTGATGGATGGATGTGCATTTCATTCTAAATTCTCCATCAATTAAAGTGACCACAGGTGGATTGAATGATGTAAAGGAGAGCATTTCAATGAGCCTCAAGTCAACTTGTAATGCACTACTGAGTTTAATCAGCAGCTCATGGAAAGCCAAGGATGCCAGATATAATAATGCCCTGGTTGAGAAGAAAAGAACAAATCTTTAAAACATGATCAAATTCCCTTAGTTTGTTAGTGTTACATTCTGTGAAAGTTTAATTGTGAAACTAAATGATTGCTTTTTTAACATTAAAACAATATTTTTTCATTGCATGTCTGGCAGCCACCATGGGTTACGCTACCCTCAGCACATAGCAAAGCCAAGACAGACAATCCTAAACAAGGTTTAGAAGCCAAGGAAGTGAGGAGGAGGAGAGAGAGAAAGTGATTTGTTGCTGTTGTTTTTATTTTCGGGATTCTGATTGGCTAACATGGGCTTGAGCTTCTCGTTACACTACCACCTGCAAGTTTGACATGCTCTTGTTGGCATTGACATTTATGTTGATATTTACACTGCTACGTGTAAATGAACACTTTTCTGAAAACGGACAGCTGTGCATGATGTGCCTTTATGAAAACTGAGAGGTTGAAATTTCCCTTTATGAAAAAAGCTGGCCCCGTCTTAACGTAGCCCAAATGTCCATCTCGCTATGGCATATAAAGGGAGGGAGTAATTTAAGGAACAATAATCAGCTGAGACAATGAACTCACCTGGCACTGCTCTAACGAGCTACACCCACACTTCTCTCCTCTGCAGCTGTTTGCAGACCACGACCACCTCCACACATTGTATTTATATGATAATAGTTCAAATCCAACCGGCGGCTCTTTGCTGCGTGTCAACCCTCATCTCTCTCCCCTTATCCGCTCTATCCACTGTCACTAATAAAGTGATAAAGCCCCCCAAAAATAATAAAATTAAACATGACTTGCTGTTATTATATTGCTTAAGCACAGATTCTGAACACTCCTTCCACCTCTGAAAAATAGTAGCTTATTTCACTTTTGGACCTTCATCTTTTCACCTCTTGCCACATACTATCCTCCAGCAAGCATATCCAACAGCATTATTGTTCTGCATTTCTAACACTCACTTTTCTTTTTTTTCATTAAATGTCAGGAGGAATTAAATGCAAGGAAGAGGTGAAGCTTGAATAACGTAAAATGTGAGACATTAATTGACTGCAGCTTACCACAAAAAAACCTGGTGAAAGTCCTGGATGCATACGAGGGATCAATAATGTTGCACAGAAGAGATGTTCTTTTTTTTTGTTGCAGATATGAATATTAATGACTTGTGGTTGGGGGACGATGCAACTGATTTTTCACAGGACCATTTTATAAAATAATAACAGGGTGAGATCATATGGATTTTTCAGACTGTTCTCTGAAATGCTAATAGATCATCTGCAGTACAATGAGACACATTTGGACCCTCCAATAAGTCTACTTTAGTGCCTGTATTAATGGAGGCAACACATGCTATAATGGCAATAATACGCTGTGTTATTTGGTGCGTCAAAAGCATTATCTGTGTGCCGTTACTGAGTGCTCATGTGTAAAAAGACCTTACCGCTGAGTTTTTGTAATAAGATTTTGATTAACACAACATTATTGTTGCCTGGTGCAAAACTAATTCAGGCGGGGTTCAACATGAATTGTAAATAGTCAGAGGGTTACCAGTGTTTTGTTTAAGTCTCTGTTACCTGTGTGCTTTGTGTGCATGTGTGTATAAACAAAGTAATTTATGTCTGTTTCACCATTGGTTCCCTTTACACCTTTTATGAGGCGTACAATCAGCACCATTGGTCATGCTTCCAGATAATTGCATTGCACGTGGTAACAGTAAGAACATCAGTGGTAGTTTTGCAGCAGCTGCCTCTAAACATGAACATCCATCGTCATTAGAGCGAGGTCTCCATAGCTATACCAAATAAGAGGTACTTATCTCTAATGTAACACAATTTTTCATCATCATTGTGCAAATTCATGCAGCTAGGCCGCGCTCTGTTCACAAAAGACAAAGACGGTGTGCAAAATGCTATAAATATAGACAAACTTGAATGATTGAAGATATTTTATCTCTTTAAGCCCAATTCTTATTCTCAGATATTTGATTTCTTTAATTAAAAACTATTCATATAATTCTCAAGGGTGAATCAAATCAACAAGTATAGGAGGTGAATTTAACTATTTATTTAATTGTATGCATGCAGCTTGCTATGTGTATTTAATTACAAAACACATATTAGAAAAGTTTTTTCTGTTCAATTTTTTTTTTCTTTGCCAGTGCTGTGCCATGTTTTTTGACAATTGTTATATACTTTATTCCCTTTTTCTTTGAGTTGTGGATGTATACTTATCTTCTTAAGTGTATTCAACCGTGTAGCTCTGTTACGAGTTGGGTGCCTTCGTGAACTGTAGTTCGGATGTGATTCCATTTATTTGAAGTCAGTCCCTAAAGTGAAGAATCTTTCTGAACACAGATATGCACTTTGCTAATGTCTCACCTTTAGAGGGGAATATTGCTTATGAGTCTCAAGAGCTACAGAGGATAATTTATCTTCCCTGCTGTGTGTGTGTGTGTGTGTGTGTGTGTGTGTGTGTGTGTGTGTGTGTGTGTGTGTGTGTGTGTGTGTGTGTGTGTGTGTGTGTGTGTGTGTGTCTCTGACAGTCAATTTGCCTTTGTAAGTTTGCATCCCTTAAATGATGTGTGTCTGCATACAAACATATACACATTCATGTATTCATGTTGGTGGTGTATCAGTATTTGTATGAGAGTACTGCACGTGTGTCTGTGTGAGTGTTTTAAACAGACGAGGTTACGTGTGTGTTCTTGCAATGGAGTTTCAGATACATCAATTATGATGGGAAATGGAGGAATTAGAGAGGGTCCTATGTTTCCCCTAGAGAGCAGGAGGAAATGAAAGTCATGCAAAAAAGCAAGGCTGCTGAAAAACCCTGCAGCCATTGTTGTGTGATTAAGGACTAGGTTTGAGCCATCGTGGGGGGGATGAATTATTCACGCAACAGGAAAACAAGCAAACGGTGTTTACACAAGTACATGCACGCACATTGCATATACACCACTTTAACACATTAAGAGCAAATGTAATTCTTTTGGGTGGAGCTCAGGCTGCCGAATTAGTCAACAGACTTTGCACTGCAGAGAGGCTACAGTAATTCCACATGATTGGGATTGTGCAGCATCTATGAAATGGAACTTTATGAATGGTGTCTGAATGAGTTACTTCGGATAACCAAAAATTCAGTTCCAAATATATGTAATATTGCAACTTTTTATTTCATCAGTTACAGCTTCTGTTTATATTCTGTACAGCACTTTAGGCACACAAAAACTAAAGATATAATGGAACATACGTATGTACAAAATATACAGAATAAATAATTAAATCTACTTAAGTAGAAAAGCTACAGAGTGTGTGCTTACATGAACTGTTTCAAAGTTGAATGTTTTCATGAGTATGAAGGGAGAGTAAATTCTGACAATGTCCACAAATTGCAAATGTCAGTCACCAGCAGTCCATTGCTTTTAACATGAGCTGAGAAAACAGAGAAGTTGGCTGAAGTCAGATGGCAGGTTGTCTGCATGGTAAACTCAAGCTTTTGGGTGATGCTGCCCGTCAGTTACCATTCATATGCTAGGAAGTTAATATGCCCCGCCTCTATTGAGTTCAAAACACTTCCAAATCAGCCAATTGGCATTAAGGAAGGAGCAAAGTTCCTAAGTGCTGTTTGAGGATTGTCAGACATACAATTATGACATGAAACACAATCTCACATTCACTCGCGCACACAAACGTGCACTGAAAGATCATAAACATTTGTGGCTCATTTTTTTCTTGCAGACATGAAGAAAAAAAAAAGTTTCAGCAGGACTCCGTTGATTGTCATGCACCATCTTATGGCATTTGATAAGTGCATTGCATTTTTACAATATTACAGTTGTGTTAAATATACTGTACTTTAGGTGCTGTATTTACTGATTGAGACAAAATAAAATCATCCTTTATGAGAATGTCACTAGTGTGTATAAAAATAAATAAAAGGACCCTATGACCCTAACTGTGCAGTGTGTTGGATCGATCAAAATAACTGACAGGAAAATAGCAGCGGAAGCATGCTCCTATCACGGTTTTTCAATGTACAGTTTGCATTTTGCTGACTCTACGGCACAATGAGCATTACGATTGCAGCGTTCCGGCTGGCTTATGTTGACACAGGGTGTAATCAGGTCATACCCAGAGTCAGGATAGACTGATTAAACAGCAACTCCGGGTCAAGTGGTGATTGAAATTCACTCACTTCCTTCCAGGCATCTGCTTTATCCTATCAGGAGGTCAGATGGGGGTGTGTGAGCAATGGGGATCAACTTATTCGGTGTCAGTATGCCATGGAAATTCAATCAATCATCAAAAGCTGATTGAGTGGATTTCAAAAGAGGGTTTCACCCTAGGCCCACACAACACACTGCTTTATCTTCTTGAAGTTACATTTGTCCAAAATAACTCCACCTTTCACCAGCTACATAGCATGTCTGGCAAAGGTAACACCGCCTAAACCAGTTACATTCTGTGCTACAATTAAACCTAAAGTGATGTGCCCATGATATATATTTCACACTGTGGAAAGTACAGGAGGGCCAAGAGGACAAGGCACTTGGTTGAAAACATAATATAGTGTATATTGTTTTATTGTTCTTCTGCTTAAGCTCAGTTAAATGCAGTTTGATGCTCCAGAACCTCCAAGTAGTCTGGCTCCGTATGCAAGTTAGCCTTAAGTTCAAAGTACTCGTTTTGAGTTTGCTCAAGCATGACCTTGCGTGGTCTTGAGTACATTATTGTCTCCATTAGCTTTAGCTCTTCCTGGTGCCCTGGGACCTGCATGTCTACAGCAGACTGAAGCTGGGGCATGTTTTTCCTAAGGTACTCAGTTATTCCAAGCTGCTGCAGCTCCTTTTCCCTCTCCAGGATGTTCCTGTACAAGGAATTGGGGTTCCCGAGAGTGACAAACTCTGCGGGGCACTCTCCAGTCACGGGTCGGAACTTTAAGCCGGGGTTTCCTGTGAGTGGAGACGTGTTCTCCTTCTCCATGATACTCCTGCAGACGTGATGCTTGGCAATGGGTTCCTCAAGGCCGTAATCCAAATCTGCATCATGCTCCTTGTGCTGGGAGCAGTAGGTGGGGTTGCGACAGATCTGCACAATAGGACTATGGGATCTCTCTTCGTACAGAGCGGCGGAACCTGTTCTTTGTGTCAGAGTGTGGTGTGTAGTTTTCTGCCCGTACATGCTGTAATGTAAGTGAATGGGACTACTGCTGCTGTTTTCTCTGGGCTGCTCCTCTGCTGCTTTTTTCTTTGCCCTTCTGCGCCTCCGGTGCACCACAAACACCACCAATCCGGCTGAGCAGAATATAATCATGAGGACAAACATAAGAAGGCTTAGGATGAGCACAGAGAGTGGAACAGTGTTCGTGAGTGAGCTAAACAAACCTTTGTCAGGGCTGTCAGGCCCAAGAGTGGCTGTCACGCTTTCCTCCGAACCTGGGGACATAGGGTGGTAGGTCCCTAACCCGGCACAGAGCATCTCATGACGGAGGCTTCGGAGTTCAGCCTGCATCACTTTCTTTGGTGTGTGACACAAAATGGAGCCCACCACTGTCTCCTTTCTGAGTTTCTCCACCCATTGTTTGAGGCTGAGCAAGTCACAGCTGCAGTCCCAGGGGTTGTCCTCTAAATAAATCTGCTCCAGAGAGTCGAGTTGATCAAGCACGTTGCTTACAGGCAGGTGCATAAGTAGATTTTTCCTCAGGTTTAATTTGGTGAGGGGCACATTGCGGAATATCTGGGCTGGAAGAGAGCTGAGCAAGTTGTTGTTTATTGACAACAGTTTCAGGTTTGGCAGGGGATTAAATGTGCCTGGAGAGATCTCTTTGATAAGGTTGTATTCCAGATACAGGTATTCAAGGTTGTGGAGACCCACGAACATTGTGGAAAACAGTTTTTCAATTCTGTTGCCATTCAAATACAGTTTTTTTAAACTGCCCAAGCTGAGGAAAGTTTCGTTATCAATGTAATCAATTCTATTGTTTGCCAAGTTGAGCAATTCTAAACTATCATATGTAACAAAATCATACTTCAAGAGTTTCTGAATCATGTTTCCTGTCATGACCAGTTTAGTAGGGCTTTGCTGGAGTATTCCGATATCTGATACCTTTTGAATTCCTCTGTCTTGACAATGCATCAAAAACCCAGCCACAGGGTGATTGTGACAAGAACAGTGCTCCACACAAGGACTGCCGGGAATGTGAGACGGTGTCGGTACCTTTGCATCATCTTTGGCGTCGATCAACTTGGGACTCTGAGACACTTTAGATGAGGGAGTAACAACCATATCCAGTGACTTTGATGGCTCCTCCAGGTTAATATCTGCATGGGAAGGGCATAGAACATCCCGTTTGACTTTAGCCAGAATGGTCCCCTTAAGGTGATGTGGTGTGCTGCAGACCACATCCCCGATTGCTGACTGGGCCCTCATGTTCTCCATCCAGATTTTTAGATGCAAAATATCACAGTCACAGACCCAGTCATTGTCTTCCAGGAGAAGTTCCATTATCCGTCCTATGTGCTCCAAAAATCCGACATAAGGCAACGTCTGGAGCTTGTTGCCACGTAAGTCTAGGTGGGTGAGGGGCACAAACCGGAAAATGTTGTTGGGTAAAAACTCGATGGAATTATCATTGAGGATGAGGACCTTGAGGCGGATCAGTTTGTTGAAGGCCCCGGGCTCGATGACCCGAATGAAATTTGTGTCAGCTTGGAGAAACTCCAAATTCACCAGGCCTTGAAAAGTGTCCTCTTTCAGAGTGATGAGGAAATTGCTATTTATATGTAGCTTTTTCAGTGAACCGAGAGTGCTAAAGACCCCTGGTTCCAGCTCTTGAATGCTATTACCCCCAATGTGCAGTGAAAGGGCATTTTTAAGCCCTTCCATTTCCTCGGTGCGGAGCTCAACTAAGTCATTTTTGTAAAGGTTCAGATGGAAGGGCACACCTGATGGGACTTTGATTTGGGAGATTTTGCTGATGTTTCTCTGCTCACAGTTGAGATAAAGAATGCCATCTTTTTCCTCACAGGAGCACAAGGAGTCACAAGACTCACTTATAGAGGATGATGCCTGCGAGGGTTGGATGTCTTGGGATCGGGCCGCGGTGAGAAACAAGCCGATGAAAACGATGCAGGGCAGCATTTCGGTCTGAGATATCTGTAAAGACAAGGTAGAAGCATAGGTAGAAGGGATGGGGAGAGGAAAATAAATCATTAAGTGTACATTGTTTTACAAGTCATGCAGTTTTACACAGATTAAATGTATGACACTGTGAAATGATATTCAGTCCCAGTGATCCAAATGTCATATAAGTTCCATGTGTTACAATACATGACCTTTGGTTGTTATATGTGTCAAAGTGTAACAGCATAAAATTACATTCATGGGTGCATCAAATGCATGACGGGAGTCACACTTATCTAGGACAATAGAGTAATGTTGTAATATTGTAAAAATGCCAAACAGTGTCTACAAGCCAACTATTCTACCCTCCTTTAATTTTGTAAAAATACCACTTTATCTTAATGTATCTTCATAAAATTATCTATATGTGGTCTTTATACGAGTGAGCAATGTTGTGTCCTGGGTGGACTTGAGGAATGGAAGTTAACCAAGTGAAGCAGCTAATGAGAATCCTATTATTTTATATTAATATCATCAGATTTCACAGTATCTACCCGGACAATGCGTTACCAATGACTTAATGCATTTCACAGGGTGAGCGATGACAGTAAGACAGCATCTCTTTCCAGTGACTCACACTGGGATAATGGTACATTTAAAGAAATGACTTTCTCATTTCACTGATTTTTTTGCCCTTTATATTCAGACTCATTTAAACAAAGTGAGTCATAGGAAGGCAGGAGAAAATGCAGTCCATATCAAGGCAACATTTAGCCATTTCAAATAAAGAACTGAAAAATGAATAGTCCTGCCTTTATAGTTTAACCAATTAACTCTCACTCGACTGGACTGAAGGTGAACTATTCACAAACCACACCTATTCAATGAATCCTCAATCTGATTTCTGATACTGTTATTCTGATTGAGTGGTATTCCACTGTTAATCCACACAAGCAAGCTCTTTTGAAGATAATTCAAACTTCATTATAAGCAGGATTTATTGTAAGAGGCGATGCGGAAGAAATGTGATTTTAATGATGAGAGGCCTCATTTGACTAAGATCACAATAGATCAAAGGCTAGATCACTCTTAGGGGATTGGTGGACAAGTATATACATCTTCCCATAATAAAGGATCCCTATCCACTATTCCCTAACAGAATTATTTAAAGAGATAAAGTAGCTTCTGGAAATCTTAATTCTAACAAGACTAGGCATGCCTAGCTCAGTCAATATATGTGCAGAGCAGTGTGTCAGAGACTGAAACCTCTGACTCATGACACTTCTATAAATGGTGCTCAACTTTCTTTTGACATAACTTTCAAAAAGAACTTCCCAAACATTCAGTGAGATTTAGAGCACATTCCTGGTGGTGTTTGCAATTGCCTGTGGCCTAAAGGCAGGCAGTGGAATAAGGAATTCCAGGAAAACACATACAGAATGCAAATCTATCCTTTGTACCTCAATGTATATTAATTGAAATACTTGCTACAGCCTGACTTCAAATATTAAAAGATTTATCAGATTGTTGTCCTTAGTTTGGATTAAAGTTTTTCCAACCCGACACACACAGTGTCCAAGGAGCCCACCAAACCCCTCAACAGAGCTCTCGTCTCCACCTACAAAAGCTGAATTTGAAAGATTCTCTTCAATTCTAACTTCACTCATGCTTCTTCTTTCTTTTTGACCTTTTTTTGCCCATTTCAAAATGCCTCAATACATGTTTGTGATGTTGGCTGAAGTGAAAACTATTGATGAAACCAAGACAGCACTATCTCCACCATATTTGATGTATTCTGAAAAAAACCCCAAGGTCACCCTAAACTTTTCAGCCACAGCAGATCTAGACTCTCACTTCACAAAATATTACAGAGAATACACAATACTATCTAAGGAAATAAAAAAACACTTAAAACACACCCCTTCACAAAAGAAAAATAAATACAAAAATCTTTATATATATATATAACTAACAATGTACCTACCGACTTAAATAAAAGTTCACAAACTAAAATAGTTAATAATAATCCCATTTACTTATTTCTACAGGGAATCACCACAACATCGGAAAGCATACACCAGCAAAATAATTAGTTGCATGTTCCTGCCTCCAGGGATATCCAGTGCTCGGAGTTGGCCTGCACATCAATATGATAACAACAGGGAGATCCGCCTTTACAAAAATCTTTCTAAATGACAAGTAACTCATTGTAAATCATTTAGCAAAACAGGAAAGGAAGAATGTGAAAATTATTTCAGCTTACGCTGTTCAACTATAACCGATTTTTAGTGGTAGTAGCAGTAGTAGTAGTAGTAGGAGTAAACCTTTCACGTCATCTTCATATATTTTACAGTTAGTTTGTTAGTGATATTCAATTTACAGATACTCAAGATAAAGACCTTGAACGGAGGAAAATGTGATATTATTGTTAATGTTAATGTTATCTTATTGCTTAGAACATTTTTGGAAATAGACAAATTCTGACATAAAATGCAGAAAAAGATGCGTGAAATCCCACTTGCATGAACTCCCACTGGCCCAAAACGTGCAGGCATTGATATCTCCCTGATTTGTAAAGCCTCTTTGAAATCACAAAAGAAATCATCTTAAACCAATAGGCAGAAAATGGGGAGATATTGTCTATGAGCTCCAATTATCCTTGTTTATCAATGGAAAACAACATGGTGAATTATAAGGAAACGCACAAATCTAATTTGTCAAACCTATTAAATATGCATTATTTAGTGATAACATTCAGAAAATGGCCACACAACATATCCTCCGAGAATAGATTTGCCCATTTTCATTTACATTAGTTATCTGTATTTGTATCTGTATTATAAGTCTGGCGGTGGTCATGGTATCCAAGGCGCTCACCTCTGTGACCCTGATGGCTCGTAAGACAATGTGAAATGAAACAGATTATTAAAAGATGCTATCGCATACTGCATGATAACACTGTAGAGGGCAGATATGGAAAAGATTAGCATAGTGCACTTTTTCTTCTGTATTTCAAACAGACTTCTCTAACTGATCCCTTTTCCAGGTAATCAATGTTGCATGGAACTCAGCGTGACGGGCACGAGAGATGAAACGCTCTTCCGGTGCTGCTCTCTTTTTCAAAATTCAAATGTGCATCTCTTGCTGTTCAGACAATTCAATTAAAGATTTACTGAAGCCCTATGAGAACTCCCCTCCTGCATGTGGGAAGCCAACTCATTGTCCGACATCAAATGATATAAGTTAGAAAGAAAAAAAAAGTACAGAGCTGAGGAAGGAAAGTGGAGAAGAAAATCTGTTGATGGAATATTTCTCACACATTGAGGCTTCCTACAGGCACTTTAATGTACACCATTAGGCTATGGTCACTTACAGAACCATAAATAGCATGTTTACACTTTATTCAAGCAAGCTATATTGTTCCAGTGCAGTGAAGTACTCCATAATATCATACAAGTCCAATGCCTCCTCATGGATATAATAATAATAATAATCATGCCACAGCAAAAGGCTTTTATGTGGGTTCCTAGCAGCCCTCACAAAGATAAGTGATGAATACACGTTTATATGGCCACAGAATGCTCTAAGCCACTGCTGTTTTTTCATGACGATCAGATTTAATTATATTAACGGATGATCAATGCACATAAGATACCCACTGTTGCTAAGACGATGGCTGATATCAACATCCAACAGACTCAGCTGCAGAATATCACACGCAGTGGCGTAACAATGCTGTGTACATCACTGACAATGATGTTCAAGTTCATGTTTTAGACTTAATTGCTCCATCCTTTTGTCTTTTACGTCAATCACAGGAAGGATTAGCTACAAGACAGCAGAGCTGTTGCTAGTAAAGACTTTGCTCATGAACACTTCAGTAAAGCAGCCAACATAAAGGGAAGAAAGTTTGGTTCCCGACCCTGGCTCCATGATGCCGCACCATACTACATGACCAACTTCATTATTCTTTTCTACTTTATTTTCTTTCTTGGTACTCTACCAGTGTACCGCCAACATCCATAATTAAGCTTGAGACATTAGATCTATCCGTCTATGTAAAGTGAATAAGCAATGGAGCTACATATATTGCCATAGGTTTTGCTGGTGAGTCCAACGCACAGCAACATCAAGATTCTAAAAATCACAATTATGTTGATACTGAGAACCATATGTTGCAAAATATTGTTCTATCCGGTCTATCCTGTTTTCAATAGGAACGCTCACATTCCGAGTTGGACACAATTCATTGAAGACAATGGTATTCACTGTACGTTTGGAAAACCAGGGGTCACACTGAGCATGTCATAGATGTACTGAAAAGCACCAAGCACATGTAACCTTGCTTTTTATTGATTTTGCATGCTTCATGCACCAAGCGGTTGGAGCATTTCAGAAACAGGTATTCTCATCTTCCAAACATGATTCATTCAAGTCAGCTCATCCATGAAAATACCCATATGTAGAGCATAAATACAATACAATAAATACACTATACAGTACAATACTATACATGAATACAGTAATGTAAACACTTGTAAAATGTATGTTTAAAGTGCTTGTTGTGCTGTCTGATAGTCTGAGGTATAAATGAGAAAGCATACCGCGTAGTTCGTGTCACAGGAGGTCTTAGCCTATCACTACGCTACATAACCTGACAGTCAAATAATCATGGAGCGGGTGACCCGGTCCCTCATTGTTTTCTGTGTCATTTTTACCAGACTATTGTCATATACCTGATCCACTGTATTCCCACTTTCCCAGCCCTTTTAGTCACTC
This sequence comes from Etheostoma cragini, assembly GCF_013103735.1. Classification (NCBI taxonomy): domain Eukaryota; kingdom Metazoa; phylum Chordata; class Actinopteri; order Perciformes; family Percidae; genus Etheostoma; species Etheostoma cragini. The sequence goes on from NC_048430.1 coordinate 4,715,847, forward strand.
TATGAACCCTGGCCTTCTCAGGTACCCCAGCATTCCCTCCCACCCCACCACATAGTAACTCCAAACACTACATACGACGGGAAGGATTGCAACTTCCTTATACAGTAGACCATGTAGGTCTGTCATTAAAAACAATGCCCAAATACTTGCATGTGTTCACTCTATTTCTACCCCTTTTGATTTCCACTGCCTCAGCTGTGATCTTATTTCTCCAGTAATCTATGACTAATTATTTAGTTTTCTAAACGTTGAGTTCCAGGAAATGTGTATCGCAATAATCAAAGGCTTTTATCTCATTTTGATAGTAGCTATAGTCATCATTTTGATTAACCTGATGAGCGCTGTATCATCAGCAAATTTAACTTGACAGCTTGCCTGCTGTTGACAGTAGTCTGCCGTGTAAATTGTAAAAAAAAAAGCTGATAAAACAGTTCCCTGAGGCAAACCTGTGTTTGTATATGATATTGTCTGACTTACCTTTTGAGTTTGGCTTAACAAATTAAGACCTGTTTTTTAATAAATTTAGAATGAAAGAGATAAAAACACCTTGAACCTTCATCATCAAAAGCTTATTTACAAGGATGTGTGGTTGTAATTCTCACACACTGTCAGCCTACAGCCAGATGAGCATAGACACCGTCCAATTTACAGACAAAAGCATCCTCTGCCCCTCTCCCTTTCTAATAAGCAAATTACCAGGGGTTAAGATACTGCTCCACATGGGGCTTTGGACTATTCAACACGATTTCTCACATACTTTCATAGCTATGGAGGTTAGAGCCACTGGTCTTAGGCTTTGTTTTTAGGTTCTGTTATAATGCAAGATTGTTTCCATAAATCAAATAAAGGTAACACTTTATGAGAGAAACAATAATTAAAAGTATTTGAAAAAAATGTTTGCCAACTGAAAAGCACATCCATTGGCAGTGAATTGACACAATATAGACACAATATGTAACAACACAATGTGAACCTAGATATGCACCGTGCACCCTATCCAGTTGATAGTTTAGAGCATTATTTTTAGATAATATGAACACTGCTCTTGTCATGTTCTGTCCTCGTCACTGTCAAAGTAAGAAAAGCATGCTAGAGCTACAAATAGCCCACAAGGCAGGAGCCTAATTCTTTTTTCTGTAGCGTGAGGAAACTTTATGTGAAATATGAAAAGCTTGTTATCCCTTGTGACACCCAACAGATAAAGCCATTCTCCCAACTTCATCAAGAATAAAAAAAATGTCACTATATGTGTGTGTTTTAAAAAATATTGAGTGCATATCTGGATCCTTCAGAATTTTCTTGGTTTTCACAACCACCTCATTTCAAAACAATTTATGACCTCAGTCCTCCTCATTGACAGGCTACCTGCAGTTATAGTGATTTATGGATCTTGACAACAGGGAGGTTAAAGGAGTCCATTTTAATTCTAAGGTTCCCTGAATGAACCACATACATAGTATATACTATACTGGCGCATCATCTACATGTCCAACATGTTAATGTAATCTGTACTAGGTAACATGGACCAAACCCTATGGTGGTGAATTCTAAGCAGGTGAAAACCGCTCTTTAACTGACTATTATTTGTGTCATTAGTGCAACTTTTGTAGGAAGCAACCTATCTGTGCTCAATATCTTTATGGTCTCTACCAAAATAAAAAAACAGGTATATTTAAACCTCTCCGGTCAAAAAATAATTATTTAGATTATTTTTGTAATAGAAAACAATGACAGTTTGTATGGTTCTGCTCACAGCCAATCATCACAATCCTTTTTTGCCAACTATTACAGCAGGATTTCTCACAAATGACTGCTTCCATACACATGATGGGTATTGAATGAAGTAGAGTATCAGCAGCACTTTAAGAGTACAATCATTGGTAATGACATTACTTTTAAACGATACGCATCCCTCCTCTTACCACGGGGGTATTGTGGAGTTATACACAATTTCAATACACATTGATCACCACTTGCAGCTTGAGGAAACTCTATTTTACTATATTACTTCAAAATACTATCGTGTCCAGCAGACCAACTGGACCAAACTGGTGTGTCTTTAAACTATTAGCTGTAGTAACCCATAGTTCCTCCACCAACTGCTCTATCATGCAGAAACAAAGCATCTCTTGGCTGTGCTGCTGCAGAAACGGCCTTGGTCTCGACCAGGGAAGCAAGAATCATGCCGCGTGCTCTATTTCCTGCTACAAGGGTTGCATCTTTAGAATCGTCATCAGTGGGCTGTTAGAAACCTACATCAGCTGTGTGCTTTTGCATGTCATCCAGCAGTTCTAACAGCTGGCAGCAGATCATATGGCAAGATATAAGCAGCAAGGCATCATATACTGAACTGCTTCACACATAGAAACCTCATGCATCCACATGGAATTAACCAATACATTGTTTACTGAAAATCCTGTTCTTTTATTGTCCACAGCTGGTGGGCCTTTATTTCTGATAGCGAACAAATGCATGATAGAACTAATAATAGAATCACAAAGACCGCACAGGAAGGGGAAGGGGAGGGGGGTGGTCCTGCTCCCCTAGCAAGCGTGATTTAGCAGGCTTGCATTTCAAATGGTCTGTTTAACTAATGCGCAGTAATTAGTTCTCCAGAAATGAGCATGGAGATTACGCCAGTGTATTGTGGCATGAAGGTACATTTTGTAAGGAAAGACATCTGCGGCAAAAATATGTACGTAATCTGTTTACATTATTGTCCCTTAAGGGATACATTGTACATAAATTCACATTCACACACACATTTTTATTTATATATATATATATATATATATATATATATATATACATACATATACTGTACATACATTGTTGCTCTTGATTATTGACTGTCATATTATTTAGTAGTAATTATTGATTGTGTATAGTTGAGTTAAATAGCTGTTAAATATCGATTGGATTTCATGTGCAACTTTAAGTTATGGTGTCCTCCATAATCGTCCGGAGTGTCTTTGTCTTTATCTGTTCTCATCCGTTTGAATTGGCCATTTAAAATAAGTATCGATCTTCTGTAAAAAAAGGCTGTGGGGTAACGGTAATGTCAGGCTTATGATTCACTCCATAATTAGGCTTAGATCTGCTGTCTGATACGCAAACTTCAGACTCAAAGGCGTCATACTTTACAACAACATAAAGGGCACCACCTTCAACATCATGTAGTGGCTGGACAGCCGAAGTTAATTAAACTATGGCTTATGTTGTCAGAATCAGAAGTAGAATCAAAAATACTTTATTGATCCCCGAAGGGAAATTCTGTGTCGTTGTGTGTGTAATTTTGTGAACAGACCTTTTTTCTTCCATTTTTATAACTAACCAATACAAAAAATTGTGATTGAATTGTAAAAATACAGAACCCTTTACAAATTATTATAAACTAATTACTAAAAAGTACTGTAAAGTCATACAGTAAGCCTTTTTTATGACCACATCTGCCAGTGGATGTATTCATTAGTACCAGATGAATGGCATTTGGTTTTAGTCAAGAAGAGAATATTTTGAATTTAAACAAAGAAATTGTGCATGGTATTTGTGGAATATGCTTTTTTGTATTTTACTGATGGTTACAGTGTCATCTTCAGTGCTCTTACTGTCATAAGTGATTCTGCACATTTTGGCAAGAAGCTTCACATTTTGGAATTTTAATAGAGTTGATATATTTAAGAGTGTTGAGCTCATGCACGTCCATGAGAAGAATGAAAGTAATAGCAAAACAATATCCTAAACAAAAGAATGCTTCCCAGACTTTAAGCACTGTTGATTAGCTTTCAGTTTACCTAGCAAAGTCTTATATTTAATGTTCCCTTAGCTTGTAAGGTGATGAAAAAGTCAACAGGAGAGACAATTAACACAGCCTCTTACTGTTTGGGAAATCCCCACTGGCAAGCTTTACCTTTCATTGAAAATCACAGTTTGCAGCGTTTTTATTACAGAAACGTTCCCTGGAATAATTCCAGACAAAGGAACTGCTGACTGGCTTTGGTAAAAGCTCGCTCTGCGAAGTACGTCATCCAGATCGTTGGTCTAATTGGTTGAAGGACTATCCAATTGAGTACAGAGTCAATTAAACTATGCCACGCCTCTCTTGCAGAAAAATGTAGAGCAAACTCCCCAGACCAATACTCAATCTCAAATCTATTGAGCTTGGCTTGGTCTGGTGATTGCCAGACTACCCTCCCCGGTTTCATCACTACACCCTCTACGATTTAGTACTGTGCTTTAAAAGGGATCTTTTTAAGTTGCTTTATGTTGCACAGCCTGTGGAACAAACCTCCACTCAGATGACACCCGGAGCAGACTGATGCACAAACTATAAAAAGCCAGCCTATGTATGACAAATGGAAATAACAAGACTGGCTGGAACTGCCAGTATCAGAAAGTGCAGACGGAGCGTTTGGGTTGATGGTTAGAAAATATTTCACAGAGGACTGGGACATAGCTCCTCTATGTCCCTCAGCAAGATATGCTGGTTAGAAGATAGAAGAATGGATGTCAAGTCTGTACAAGTAATGCATAACCCATACAAAGGTTAGAGCCAGACCGCTTTAAGTTTCATACCTCAAGTTTGTATTTTCATACATTTTCTTTATCAGAACGTTAAGATATTTGGATATCCCTCTGCTCTGTTATGAAACAAACATGTTGATTTTTTATCTGTATTATCATGTAATTTTAGTGAGAATTCATAAATAACTACAAATAACTAATGTTAGGGAAATCTTTTTGTTTTGATACACATTTCTGAATATATTTTTTAAAATACATTGGCCATAATACTGGAATACCGGATTTTTTAATTACCAAATATGTGCATTGATATCTACACTACTTAACTTTCACAAAACAGGTGCGGCAAATGAGATTAAAAACAACCCCCCTAGATAAAGGCATAATTTTTACTTGTAGGTTTAATAAGTGACTAGAGTGCACCTAAAGGAACAGCTTTAACACAGATTTTATTCAAGGTAACGTGTTTTTTTTTTTTAGATCAGGTACAGTGGCTGAGTTAATTGAGTGTCTTATGACTTGACAACGGCAGAGACCAGAGCTGACCTGCATCGTCTCCCTAAAAACAAGACCTTTCACGACCAATTAAGCAGGAATGCCACAGCGGTCAGTTAGAGAAGCTGGATGGCATTCTAAAGCTCCTGTTTAAACCTGTTTCAAAGCTTTGAAGTTCAATTTTAAAAAGTCTCACCCTTTTAATCCCCTGTTTGTATTTGGGATGGATTACTGGCACGCACCTTAAAATGATTAGAATCCTAACATAAACTGAAAGCATTTACAGACAACACAGCACATACCACACGTCTGGGGTAAGCCATGTGTGCATATCACACGTGACATTGACGCAAGAGAAGGGAGTGTTGCATTTCAAACACAGGCTGTTTATTGTCCTAAATAATCTTCTCACTGAGCATTTCATCAGAACACTTACCACAGCCCATCATATTTAATGTACCACTTTCCAAATGGCAAATTTTCCAATAACACATTCAGCAAGACAGGCCGACCGATGGCAGATGGATAGGCTCAGCACCTGTCAGGGATGTCTTTTTCTTTTTAAGAAGACGTCAAAACTGAGTTGCGTTGTGTTCACCATTTCTGTAAAATGTGCCTTTAAAAACATTTATCTGTATCGCAACTTTTAAAGAAAAATCATGCATATGTTGTTTTAAAAAACATTGTAAATGCTGTTCCTATATTTGGACGGAGGCTCCTCACATATGAAAGTAAGGAACACCAGTGCTCCGAGTTGAACAATCTAATCTGGAGCCCAGAAGGACTATATCTACTTGACAGACTGCAATAAGAGAGCCACTGGCCTGAAGCTTCCACCTCCTACAGTATACAGTATAGTGTACGTCGAACAGGAGGTGTTCCAAGAAGGGCTTTTCAGTATAAGAAGCTGTTTTCTTCCAGGTGTTTTGAGATAACACCCTCGAGGAGTGAGTAAGCACAAACAGGAAAGACCTAGTTTTAATAACACTAAATAGAATAACTTTATTCAAAACTATCATTCAAAACAATTCAAATACCATGTCTGACAACTACACAGGAAGCCATTACAGGAGTGTTTTTCAAAGAATGAGTCCTACCTGCTAATTTACTCAAATATAAAACAAGCCACACCTTCATGCAACTCATTAAGCAGATAATGCCAATGAACTGGCTGAGCAGCCCTTTTTTACACTTGGAGACCCCCGACCAACAGTTGCATGCATCATAATACTTAGTCAGGCTGCTTTTGCTTGGGGGCTGGAACACAGAATGAGAGGGAGACTAAGACGGCGAATCCGAGAAAGTGAGACTTGTTGCGTCCAGCTAGGGGTTGTTTAATTTCAGCCTGACATGGGATACCAGATTAGAGCCCCGTGCGCTCTATTGCTTTGGCGTGCATGCGTGCGAGTGTGTGTTTTTGTGCCCGTGCACGTCTCCCTGCCTTGTTTATGTACAAGGTCTGACCGTCCATCAACTTCCCCGGAGCGCCCTGCAGTGTTCTCAGGCACCAATTATGGTGGGACTTGTCCCTTTCTCTTCTGTATTGGAAGTGATGTGGCTTGCCCTACAGGGTCGACACCACCACTACACCCACATATCTGCAGACATTCTGCCAGCGCCCGCGGCCCCTCCATCGCAAACCTGGAGAAATGATAATTATGACATCCGCCCACTCAAGAGGTAAGGGATAGTTCAACTCCCTTGCCCCTTGTTCCAGCTCTTTTTTTTTTTGACTGATTCAATATTCTGTGGGCTCGCGCTGCCTACTCTCTCCGTGTCATGAAGAGGCAGAAGCTCTCCAATATATCTGCAGGCTCACTCTGACTGAAAGTATTGTACTTTAATAAAGTTTGTCAATGCCCCCTTTCCCTGCTCTATCCCCTCAGCTCATTCTCTTAAAACTGCAGACCACTCTCACTTGTCAGACCAGTTTTCATTTGCCCGTTTCACAGAGTACAACAACACCGATTCAAACACACATTTGTGTATCCCTTCATTGCAAGCCATTTGTTCAATAGGGGTCTGATCAATGTTTGATGATTGGTATTGAGCCATTGGTCCTTTAAAGCAGGAGAAATGCATTGATTCAAAAAATCCAAAGACTTATTATCAACAACAGAATATTGGGGAAAACAACATTAAGCTCAAGCAGTTCATACAGGTATGTCATGGGGCGCTTATAACTAAGCTATTACATTATGCACCAATGATTTATCCAAGCACAAAGTTGGGACCGAAACTCTATCATGCAATTTACAATTTATGGCTTATTAGTCACGTCTTCCTTTCATCAATTTGCACTTCTCATCATCACATAAAAGAAAAATTAAGCTTGAGTGCAGTGTCTTTCATCAATCGTGAATATGGCCAGGGATGTATGCGTCATGTTCACAGTGCTGTATAACGCCTAATGAGTTTAAATGATATTAACAGACACAATGTTTCTAATAAAACGCTCCTCTCTGATTGGCTGAGGTCCGTTAGAAGTCATGATGCAGTCCCCATTAACAAGCCACTGACAGTAATTATATATATATCCATACGTCAATACTAGCTATGGCTAAATTACACAAATAAAGAACCATAGAATAATAACTTTTGGGCCTTAGATTATGTACTTAAGCAGAGGTATAATGCCGCAAAGAAAAATAGAGCCACTTAAGGCTCCATGGATTTTCATTAGGTAGGTAAGGAAAAGAAGTGTATATGCACGGCGCCAGTCTTGATTACCATCCGCCTGCACAGTGCCGTAGGATACAGTAGCGTGTGGCACATAGCCAGGTGTGCTGGAGGTACTCATGGCTACCTTCCTGTCAAGCCCAGACACATTTGTGCAGCACCTTCTCTCCTTTTCAAACTATGCTATAGTATGTTTTCTGTAAACGTCGGTCCACTTACAGCCCTGTGCATTTCATAGTGCTTTATTATGGTGTGGGACGCTGCTGTGTAACATACTGGAGCTAGTTGGAACCTGCCCATGATTGACACCTGGATTCCTTGCTACCTAGGCTATTTCATAACACAGCAGAAGGACAGCTTCCGTAAAGCCCACCTGGACACCAAAAAGTAAAAGCACATTACATTGAAACGTTTTAAGATATATGTACATAAAATACGTCAAGTGACTGGGATTCGTGGCTTACCGTCTAAAAGTGATTGAAACAGGGGAAGGTTATTCCAAATGTCACCGTGCTCAGTCCATCAGTAGCCTATTCGGGGAACCGACGCATTGGAGAGGTGCAAACCTCCACAACAATTTCTCCCCGGTGCTTAAAAACAAGCTGACACACGAAAAAACTTCACAGGGTCCGTCAGTCCACACTTGTCCTCTCTGCTCCACAGTCTTTCTTCAGTCTGACAAGGCTGTCACACAAGGGCTACTAATTATTCCTTTGCGCGAGGAGCTCGCGGTGAGGTTTCACTCCGGTCCCGGGATGATTGAGTGTCGCCCTCCTCTTCCTCCCGCAGCCAGCCAGCCAGCCTCCCCACACTTAATTAGGATTAAGTTGCAAGTTCGAACCACGAAAGCCTAACACTGTTGTGATTGAATAATACTTCTTTCTTCTTTTACAGTCCACTATAAATGATGAAAGCGCTAACCATGTCCTGCTCTCGCGCCGCGCAGCGCGCTCTGTGTAGTTAACCAATCTGCGCTATTTTGGAGTCTCTCCGTAATTTGCATGCTGTATAGGTGGACTACAGACACGAGAATATGCGTCAAGTCAGGCACGATATATAGAAGCATTTCTGGTGGTGCCTTTCACAAGAAAAGCCAAAAAATATACGGACAATTTATTGATTTTTTTATATCACTATGGTGGTCAATTTTACACTATTTCCCAAATAAGCATAAGCCATTATAGACGAAACATAGCCACGTATATAATGTATCTCCATATTTAATGATTGAGAAAAAAAATCGGTTTCATCTCTCTCCTAACTAAATTCCAGGAATGTATATAGCAGGGAACACCACCCAACTTCCGGTATTTCCATGTCTATATCTGGTCATGCTTCACACTTGTGGGGAAGCTCTGTAGCAGTCATACAGGGCTCCTCCTCTTGGAGGTTCTTACTATAGCTTCCAAGGAAAAGGAAAAACTTGCATAGATGGGCTTTAAATAGCCTAGCTGCAGCACCTTGCCTAAAAGATTAAATGTAGTATATATTTTAGGCATGTACTGATCAAATCACATATCTATTTAGCTAAGAAACACTCTCTTAAATTGATCAATTTACAATAATCACAAAAGTATACTAAATTGAATTTATATAGCGCTTTTCAAAATGGACTCATTCCTTATGAGAGAGGAAATAAGGCAATTTATTTGGAGAGATTCCAGTTGCTAAAAGACGGTCTTTGCGTTTTTCCACTGCATGGTACCTGCTCGACTCGTCTCAACTCTACTTGCTTTTTTTGGTTTTCCATTAAGAAAAAAATTCCCTGGTGCCTGCTAACAGTTACTTTTTTTAGTAAAGCCTCAGTCGAGGATCCAAATGAGCTGACGCGATAACAAAAGGTGAGATGAAAACCTGCAGACTACTGATTGGTCGGTGTCATTGACAGTGACAGACGGGGGGATGTGCCCTGAACAAAGCCGCCGTGTTTATGTAAAGGCTTTTTTTTTTAACCGCCTCCAGCTTCTTTTAAAAACTAAATTTATCAAAAGCGACACACCTTCGTTCTGTTTTTTGTGTGTGGGTGTGTGTCACGTTGTATCACTTGTCGCTATGACCGTCAGCCATGCTCATGCACAAGGTGGTACTAAGCTGCAACGGAAAGAGGAGGACGGGGCACCCGGTGTCGAGTCGAGCAGGTACCATTAATAGAAAAACGCCATTTGTGTTGGATCAGCACGGACACACAAAGATTGCACACCTCCCATTATGCAGTAAACTTGGGTTCAAGCTGTGTCTTTGAACAAGACACTGAAGTAAAAACAGATCCAGCTAAGTTGTAATATGGTTAAGCCTGACCTCTGACCTCCCTATGGCGCGGGAACTGATATTAAGTATGCAATAATTTCAGCTTATGCATCTTTTTGATGAGAAAAAAGGCAACCTGTTTTGATATATCAAAAGCCAGGGCCACAACTGATTCATGTGCATCTGAACCCCGGCTGTAATTCTCTGGAGCTTACTGGTTGATCACTTTCAGATGGGCCGGGAATGTCTCCCTCATGGTGTGCTGTTGTGCGTCTCCCCGTAAAGCCAAGTGAGTTTGTCACAGGATTAGAGTAAATTCACCTCCCATCTGGAACATCAGAGTGGTGCAAGCCCTCACCAGGCGGTGACCCAACCCAGATAGAGCTCCTCAAAGGATGTTGTCGGTGGATTGAGGAAGCAGAAGTGAAAAATCACAACCTTGAAAACACTTGAGAGCTTGTAATGGAGCCCTTGGCAGTTATTGCAGAAACACACAAAAAAAACTTGGCTAATGTATCACTTACTAATTCATTAACACAACCTGGTAAACTCTGTTTTGTGTGCAGATTGCAAGAATTCAGAGACAAAATGGATATTTGACAGGGCCTGCTACTAATGGCGGTGATACTGTTTTAACAGCAAGCGCTGTGTATTTGAAATGGCTTCGCAATGTAACTCTTCCAATAACTCCCCCACCTCGTGTCTCGCTCTCTTTCAGAGAAATTATAAGGTATTCTTTCAGTGGCGCCTTGTTAAAAAAATACTCTATACCTACTTTCTACTGTGGATTTCCTGTTAATAAAAGCCACAAAGTAACTTTGTCAGTAAGTTCTTTATGTGCTGTTCCTAAGCAGACCAGGTGCTTTCACACTTAACAAATAAAACATGGAGATAAGATGCATGTATTGCTTTGTATTTGCCTTTGTGGACTGGGGCTAGGACCAAACTGGGTGTAGTTGTAGCTGTCATCTCAATTATGTATTGCCTTGTTTACTGATCTGTTATTTGATCTGGGAATGAGGTGCTTTTTTTGTCCTAAACAAATTAAATATTAAATATTATCCCTGGCACGGACAGATGGGACATCAATAGACACGGAGCTTCATGCAAATCCCTGTTCGGGTGATATAAATGGTGTTAGATTTCAGTGGAAGTTGGGAGAAGAGTCCGTGCATATCGACGCTGGAAAAAACAAGAATAACTTTATTCAAAACTATCATTCAAAACAATTCAAATGCCATGTCAGACTTTGAGTTACACATTTCACACTGCGACTCAATAGCAGAACGTTGAACAGACAGTGGGTGGACAAAATAAGACAAACACCTTACATTGCAATAATGGCACTATAGGTAATATGAATCTGGTGTAGCTCACAATGTTTGACTTTGACGACTTTTAATGCAGACAGATGCTATTTATCAAAGCTGTATTCCGTGTATGTAGTTTGCAGTTGTTGCAAGCCAATATCCTGTAAGTTTCTCTCAGCACATTGCTGAATTTCTATTGTGACAACAGTGTCTGCGTTTGGGATGTGTCATTAAGAGTTTGCCTTTTACATAATCTTGCAGCGTTTGCACAGCAGCAACTCAAGCAGCAAACTTTTGAAAGCAATTAGTTGTACAGTGGTTCTAGTTAAGGCTGCCAGTGCTGATGCCGACGCCGGATTCATTCTATTTATGAGAGCTGTTTTTTTATGTTTGTTTTTTACCATGGGACCCCTTAGATTTCCCTGCTGTAGTTGGAAGGCTTTAAGATACTGAGCCAAGTGCCCTAGGCTGCAATGCATGCATCTGGGTTTAACATTTTGTACACTGAACACCATCATTAATACCAAACGCGAATTGAAAAGTAGGGTGACACTCAAAGGAACCGTCGGTTGGCAACTGTTCAAACACAGCTGTCCTATTTTTATTATAATCATCATATACTCAACAGCAAAATAGCTTTGCTGCATTCACAATTTGATCCCATGTCTGCGCTTTAAGGCTCCATCAGGAATGAGTGTGATGTTATATACTGTACCTCTCGGTTACCTCTATGCATTTAAAATAATACAGAGGCAATTTTATCAACACAATCACATGCCTCCTACACGCCTGAGCAGCAGATGTAAGTATTTGAGTAAATATGCAAGAGTACCTGGAAATGTGCAAGAGGCTAAATTAGCAACTGCAACAGCAAGGCTATTCTCATGTTGGACGTGGGTTGATAATCTGTTGTTGAAAACTAAAATTGTTTCATTTGGAGACTTTTCAATTTACAACAAGGCTATCCAAATTCTCTTATACATTGAGTTTTGTTAGTTTCTTAGTTACAACTGCTCTTATGCATAATGTAAGAGCTCTCGAGCTGCAGTTTTCTGAGGCAACCCTTGTATTTTCTGAAAGTTGAGTGTCTTCTGTGGAAAGTTTCTTTGCTAAACTGAGTTTTTTTTTTTTTTTTTAAACACATACTGTTTTGCATAATGGATCTGTAACAATATGAACAATTATCATCAATGCATTCCACAGCTGTTTGTATTTTCTACCAAGGTCATGTTCCATGCTCCACATTAGGAAACACAAACACGTCAATGTTTTCTTGGCTATGTATGGACCTGAAGCCATACAGATTTTGAAATTTTCATGCTCATACTTTTAGTACCTCTGATGTCACTATCTCTCATCTTCACAAAAGTAGTGGGGTACGCAAGAAGCCAAAGGAGTAAAACACTGCTGCGTGATGACATTCGAAAGACAGGGGAACTTTTGCTCATGCTGAAATGAGATTCTCTTCCCAAATAATGAAAGATCCACTTGTGTGTGTGTGCATGTTTTTTTCGTCTTGGCCCAAGGAGCTAGCCCACCCACAGTCCTATGCTGCACGATGTGTGTGCTGCAGTCTGAGATGTTTCACATGCTCTGCATCAGGGACTCCTATAAAAAAAATGTGTCTTGCCAGGACCCAGGACTGGGTAAATTTAGTCTCGCTGCTGCTCCTGTCAAAAAGGAGACCCACCAGAAACCATCTAACTCAAACTTTAGAATCCCATTGAGTATGTTACGCTGCTCTTAATGTAAAAAAACAAGACCCGACAGATAAACCCTGAATTTAAATTTCGGAAAATTGCCGTTCTTTGTCAGACTGAAGCAGGAGCTTAAAGTTTAAGATGGCGATAAAACATGTCCAACATCCACACTACATACACACTATCACCTTTTCCTTTTTAAATGGCGTGGACAGACATTGCATTTTGTGTGGGCTAGTACAAAAGTTAGTGAGCCATCTTTTCCCAGAAAAATGATTGAGAATCAGAAGTAGAAAAAAATAATAAACAGACAAATGGGGGAAAAAAACTGCAACAATTTTACTTTGCGACATTCTGCATTACAAAGACAACAACCACAAAAATGAGCAACATGCTCATCTAATATAGCATTCTAAAGGCTGTAAGCAACAGTATACACAAAACCTATCCTATTCTGAATAAAACACGTTTGCACAAGGAAAACTAGCAACGGCTCTATAGTGCATAGCAATGTTAATTAAGCATTTTACTGCACAAAGTGGCAACTAAACATAAACCCAAACATCAGAGCAGGTGTTAACACACTGCATGACATAGCATACTAAGCATCAGACAGAAATTGCATATCCCCTGTGCATTTCAGCCATTGTTGTTCAGTAGCATTGCAAATGCGCTAGCAGCTCTTTACACAAATGAGCAGTAAAAAAAACAACAACAAGGATGGAAAACACCCGGTCAAGACCCGATTGAATTAAGAAACATAAAATGGAAAGTAGCCTACACAGCTCCAAATCTTTGACAGTCCATTGGCTGCACAGCAGTTACAAAGATAGGACAAAAAAAAAACTCTGGTACTAATAGATAAATGGTCTTATTTAATCTTGGCAACAATCAAAGGCGTTTTAGCTTTTAGTTTAGCTAGAAGCTGTAATTAGCGTTCAGGATTTCTTATGGAACTTACCTGTGCCGGAGTTTTTAATTTTCTTTAAATTAAGAAATAACAACACAGTCAAACTCCTCTCTTGCAGGTTGGCCGTCAGTGCTGCAGGGGAAGTGTTTGCACATTTTACAGTGAAGCACGTCCTCATGCACACCGCATTACATCCAACAAAAATGTCCATACCACTTAGGAGAAAAGCTCTCAACTAACGCATTAAATTACTTTTTGTTTTTTATGGCGGTAACATTACATCAATTGAAAAGACAGCTTGCTAGCTGCTGACATAAAGCAAACCGGAAAGTCTGCGTGTCAGAACCATAGAAACCAATTATGTTATGAAGCTTCTTCAACTTGTGTCAAGACAAATTAGACAAACACAAGTCAATATTCAATTTTCAATTCAATTCAATTTTATTTATAGTATCAATTCATAACAAAAGTTATCTCAAGACGCTTTACAGATAGAGTAGTTCTAGACCCTACTAGTTCCCTCTAGAGCAAGCAACAGTGCGGCAGTTGCATGGAAAAACTTTTAGGAAGAAACCTTGGACAGACCCAGGCTTTTGGTAGGTGGTGTCTGATGGCCGGGTTGGGTTGAAATGAATATTGGCAATAACAGTTGCAATAAAAGATAATGGAACAGTGACTAAAAAAAAGTAATTTAGTAGTGTATTTCTGGCAACACTCCTGCGTCTGACAATTTATATCCCATGACCATCCGCATACACTTGTCATGCACTTGCCAGTGTAAATAGAAATCAGATTGTCTAATGTTACTCTGCGTTTGCAAATCACGCATGTATAAATTAAAAGCACAGAAAATGCTGAGAAATAACAATGATGGGAAAAAGACCCACGATTTATTTGCCTAGATCAACGACAGTGTGAAACTGTTACCGAAAGGTATGTAAGTCCAACTAAAATATTGGCCCGACCGACCTCAACGCATCCAAAAGGTCCTTGTTTCTGCCCGTCCAGACTACAACACAACCTCAGAGTTTTAGAACTCAAGTGTTGTCAGCAGCGGCTCAGAAATGCCAAGACACGGGGCGTAAAAGTAGCAAAAGAAATGCGTTTTGAAACACATGCATTAGAGTCAGTGGAGTGTCCTGTTAAGATTACCTGGACGTATGTCCATGTCCTAATGGGACAGAGGAACACTTTTGTGCCCCAGAGTGCCAGTGTGGTTGGCCAAAGTGCCCTCTTAGTTAGCATGATTGTTCCTTTACCGGGACAAATTGGCCTGTAATTTCCCGAGGGCTCTTGTTGTCAGGACCAAGTGCCCTTTTGATTAGCACAAATCCTGTCCTGGTGTGATTTTAGTGTAAAAAATTACAGTTAATTAAGTAATCAAGAAAGTTTCTCAGCAATTATATTTCAAGTATTGAATCATAGTATATTGTTCATGGAAAGAGAACCAAGTTGTGGAGTTGGATGGTTGGTTCTCTAAAATAAGGTCAGTCTTGATACTTTTCATAATGCTACTCATTCTTATCACTCCGTTATTGTTAGCGTGAAGCACCATGTGTTTCTGGGACACATGGATGGCTTTCAACACTCTTATTATCTTTCCTTAAAAATGTGTGTTCAGTATTAAAAGACATCCTTTCATGGTTCTCTTCCCGTAGCAACAGGTATTTGTGGTTGGACTTGTTGGATGAGTCTATAAAGAGAGAAGTAAGATAAATTACTAGATATCATCTCCCTTTGGATGCACTGTAAACACCTTGCATGCCAATTACATTTAGTATGTGGTGTAATAAGATAAATATGTCTGAAACATGTGCACATGGTAACTCTTAAATGTTCTGATGAAAGCCCCTTTCATCACATCATCCAGTGCTGCGTGGACAGCTGCTTTTGTTTGCCCAATGACTTGGCATTTACTGGTTTTTGAACCTTGCCTTTTTGACAAACGTGTGACATGAGAGACTAATGCAAATTTTCCTCGTTGACTCAGGTCCAGGCTTGTAGAATATTTGATCTGTAAGCTCTAGCAGTCAAACCCTTCCTTGTGGTTTTGTGCAATAAAGGAGTTTAACGTTTTTATTCAACCCTAAATGTAAAATACAGAAATGTGTGGCATGAAGCAGTCTAGCATTTTTGATAGTTTAACTTTATTTTACCAGGAATACTTTTACAATTAAGGGGGCTTTTACACCTGCCTCAGTTATTTTGGTTGAATCGCACAAGAGTTTGTTTGTTATCACACTTCTGTTCCATTTTTGTAGGGAGTCGCACATGCACAGTAGCTAGGTAAGGACTACTAGCCAGTCAGAAGCAGAGCATAAGGCCGTGCCACGCTAGCGGCTAGGTGAGCATAACGTGTGTTACAAAGTGACATCACGGAAGTAAAGGCTGGACTACACTAGAGCAGTTTGTGAGCAGTGTTTTCTGTTGGAAATGGTCCCTTTGGGGTGGACTTAACGGACTAAACCTATAACGTGCAAAAAGAGATACATAACACAAAAAAACAAAGGGGATAAGCCAAAAAGCATAATATGAGCACTTTAAGAAGCACTTTCATTTAACAATTTGGGTTTGAGGAATGACATGCACATTTTTTTCTGTGTCACCAAAGGTCGCAGCTATCAATACTTTTAGGTGTTGGTAGAGAAAACTAAATATCAGACAATGTATGCAATACAACCTTATGAAGAAAAATACATCACTGCTCCAATTTATGGTTGTATAAAGAAAACAAACCAACATTCTCATACAAAATGCAATGATGTGTATGGAAACCCCAATCAGAGAAAAATCAAATTGCTTGAAATAGTTTTTCCTTGCACCAAAAAACAAACAAAAAAACTATCCTGAACACTTGTTCTGGTGTTTAAAAGACAAATTATCAGTTAAACAACAAGGGGCAGGCATGTGGGTGTTGCGAAAACATGAACACAACATAACAAAAAGAGATCCCTCCAAACAGGGACTACTAAATATTCAAAAAACAAACTGAAAACCTCACTATCTAGGATGGGTAGATAGGCTCTGAGATAGGATCTCGCTTGTCGGCAGTGTGGGGGCTTTTAAAGCAGCAGGCCCTAAACACAGCTCGCTGATGAGGCAGAGCTATGCAAAATCGTGTCCTCAAAGGGATTTGTTTTATAAATGTCGTTGTGACACAAGTTATTATAAAATGTAAATAAGTTGGGACCCAATGTGGACCCTTGTGTAACACCTATTTTTTTAAAATAGAAAATACACCATCAATTGGACACATTGATTCCTACCGCACAATTGATTTTTGAAATGGTTTTAGAAGACAGGTTTATTAATGAAATCAATTATCTAACAGTGGATGCCAAATACAGCTATATGTACCATTTAAAGTGATGCCGCATCTTGACAATCATGCAATGCTTCAAAGAAAAAAAATCTTAAATTTTAAGCTACATGACAAAATAAAGTTTTAAACAGTTTGGTACTGTTAAAGGCAATTGCATGTCTATTGGTAATCCATTGGCATGATGAGGCACAGAGGGTTATATTCTACAAAATCTAGCTCATGCTAAAACAGGTTTGTTTTCCCTGTGGTTACCGATGATGCATGGACTGTAATGAGATATTTTGCTGTGTGCGGTTGTTAAACTTTTTTTTTTGGTGACTACTCAAAAAAACAAAAACAAAGCAGTGCTGTAGGCCATTGGACCTTAACCACTTAAAGCATAATAAGAATAAGCAACTTCATTTTACCTGCTTTGCTAATACTTTTATCATGTTCCTTCTGTGTTGCATACTTTTAGGCAAAATGTCACCTTTGGATTGGAAACTTGTCACAGAAGTTCCATAGCTGTAATTCCAATTGTTCTTTAAAATGTTCACACATTCCAGGCATGCTCAGCAAGGACTTTCAGATAGTGTATTTCATTCATTGTGGCTACGCTTTATTTTCAGAATATGGCTGGTGCTTTGTTTCAATTCCACGTTTACACTGTGATTGTGACAAGACGGCAAAGGTGAACGTATAGCAGCCAGATCCAAAGGCATGGCAGGACAGGGAACATGGCAGGTGTCGGATTTGATCCCATTCCCCTCAGGGCAACACACTTCAAGTTTATGACAGAGTGTAAGAAAACAGGTGCCAATGGCTACCTGGCCGGGTACAAAGATCTGACAGGAAAGGACAGAGAAACACAAGTGCAGCATTCTTTTCTATAGGTAATGTGAGGTGCAGTAAGGAGCATTTTAGCAAAAAAATTGTGTTGCAAGCTCCTTCCCCCGACAATTTTTTGTTCTGAAGTGCTCTCTTTTCCAATTCCCTTACGAGTTTCACATACACACATTGAGAATCTCTCCACATGAAAGACCAAAGCAAAAAACAAACAAAAAAAGAGATTCTGCACACTTTGGTCCATTGCCGGCATTCACACACACAGCCGAGCTGTCCCATAATCATTCATTGACACAATTGGCAAATGTCTGCTGCAGCCAAATCCAGCCCCTTATAATAGGAACTAATTGAGTGCACCTGCGTGGAGTCATGCAAGGACACATGGCAAATGCAGTTCAACTTGTTTGTTTGAGCCGGTTACCTAAAAATTAAAATAAATCAAGAAATGAACATGTAATGATACAAAAAACAACCAGGCAATCAAGATTAGACAACTAATTAAAAATGTATTGGACAACTTTCAAACACATAAAAATAATGCATTAAATCTTTGGCAAAATGCTGATTCCAAAATGTATTAGTTATGTACGGTATGCTATGTGGTTATTTGCCATGGTTCCTATCAATACATAGTTTTTTAACATGATGTGATAGTTAGTAGATATTCTGAATTACAGCAGCAGGGGGAAAATTATATTTAACCACACATAGCCACAAAAAGAAAATGGATTCAAATGTAATGTATTTTTGTTGACTGTCCGTCACTTTAACCTTCATGCAATAAGAATTCCATTAATGTTAACCTCTGATCAATACCAACATACTCTGACATCCAACTATTAGATACGGTCCTTTTAAATCACATCAAATAAAGTTAACCCTTACAATAAAATACATTGCACATGTAAGCCCTCGTGTCTTGCACGTGCATTACTCATGCTGCCTGAAACCCATTTATCTGTTATTGAACCAAAACCGTATTAGCAATCCAATCCCAGTTGTCATTCAGTGCCCTTCCCTTCAGCATTATGCCTCTTTCAACCTGCGTGAGTCAGAAGCGCTATATGAACGCACCTGATAATGTCACCCTTGTGATATTTTGTCCCGTGGACACCGCTTCAATAATGTTCATTTGACACCCTTCCAGTCATCTTCATGGGAGAGAGCCGCATTCCCGTACCACCGCCCTTCGAAAGCTAACACAAAAGATGACTACCTGGGTAATATCCTGCCTATTGTTCACCTGGGACAACTTTTAATTATAACCCAACGCTGCTTTTGTATTTTCAACAAAGCAACCGCTGTTAATGTAGGCAGGCTTGAAGCAACCTTTTGCGCCTTCCTTTATTTCCAGGTACTCACTTCCAGGTAATGCAGCAAATGACCAACCCATCCTGACCTAAGTGGGGCTGACGTAAATTCTGGTGAAAAAGGGCCGCTTGTTTTGTTGATGAAGTGGCTTTGAGAGAGATCGGAAGAACCCCAGGGTGCGAGCCCTCCGCCACATGGTCCCTCGGTCTATTGCTCTCTGAGTTTGGTTTTATTTGGCTTGCGGTGCCGGTCATTGTGCAATTGGTGGCCTGTTTGGTTCAGTAGTCTCAGCGGTGGACAGAAGTGTGCTGCAGTGTGCATTAATCGCTACAACACACACAGACTATTTTTCATACAGGGCCTAATATAAAATGTATACTCAGAACATACAAACCTGCATTCATTTTAAACATCCAAAGCTCTGAGGATTAACTGTGGCAATGTAATATGTTCTCCCTAATTAACAATTGCATCTTTTTTGTATTTATGATTGATACACATATAAATAATTTATTTAAAAAAATACAGGGAAGAAATGTAAATTTCACATATTCAATTTTAACAAACCACTGCAGTCTTGAGGGGACTGTGGCGTTAATTGTTAGTTTTGGTGGCCCTCTGCTGGCGATATAACGTCACAACATGAAGAAAGCTTGAACAAATGTTTTTCCTGCAGGACATATATTTTTTAAAGCATAATTTAAATTACTTTCTATCAATTGGGCACATACAAAATAAAACAGTATTTCATCACCCTTAGTTTCCTTCTTCCTATCCATCCATCCATCCATCCATCTCTGTCTCATTAAATATACTCTGAATGAATGTGTACTCATATTACCTTTTCCATACAGAACTTAGTTAAGTTGGCAGAAGATATGAAAATTTTTTTTTTTTATGTTTGTGCAAAAGGGAACCCTGAGATGTCAAGTTTCTACTTGATAGGTGTTTTCACACAGGCTCTGCTTCCTTTAATAGCTAGGCAATTTGTTACACAGAATATGCAACTGTTACAGTGTACAGTTAAAAACTAGTGCTTCAACCACCATCAACCAGTAATAAAAAAAAAAAAAATGGAACTAAAAATATATATGAATGTCATATTCTCACTTTTATTTGTAACTGCAGTTGGCTTTCTAGAAATGCTTTAAATGGATTAAAAGAAGCAGCTAATTGCTTTTTTTTTCTGTCCAGTTGCAATGTTGCCTATCCTAGCACATTGTGGATGAGAGACAGTGTATAGACAGCCTGCTCACATTTCCTCTCCAAGGGTACTATTTTAATCAACAAAAAAGCAGTGGTCTTTGCCACGGGCATCTCCAAGCGCAGCATAAAGTACTTACGTGGTGGAAAAGTGAACATATCACTGGTCACAGTACTCTGAAAGAGCTGAGCCAATCACAGGGACGCATGACAACAACATCGCAGAACATAAAGAGAACTTTCAGACGTATATCTCAAGGTCAGAAAAGTTCAACCTGTCCTCACCCAGAAAAGGACCTCATAGGTTGATTGTGCAAGCAGCTTATGACGATTCATATTTACGTTTGTTGGGGACAACCTCTCATGGCTGTAGTAATTCTCCCAAAGAGCAAAGGAACCTATTCTGTCATCAAGGTCTCAAGATGTTTAGAAACTACTAGGATAGTTTTCTTTCAACCATAGCTAAAGAAAAAGTTCATATAATGACATATGAACCACAATTTAATTTAAATATACAGTATGAGCTAAAAAATAATAATAAATATATTTTCCAATGATAACATTTCTTGTTGTCACTTGTCCAGTGTACTACTAACTTTTTTTTTTAATATGGTCAAACTTACACATTATCATCCTTTAAATGGCCTTATAAAATAACCAAAACACCACCAATCTCCAAGAGATTTATGGGACTCATTTCAAAAGATCAGTAAAGTGATTTCAGGTAGGTTTACTTTTCAGGTGCTCCTTGAATGAAAGGAAGTGATCCATGAAAAGTGCCTTACAGTTAGTTGGTCGCCCACAGCCATTGTATCACATCAGCCCAGCCTCATCGGTCAAACAACACAGGACTTTCACCCTGGAGACTGGGGTTAGCTTCCCGCATGTGATGGTTCTTTTCCCTGTTGTTCTTTTCCTAACCACAAC
This sequence comes from Etheostoma cragini, assembly GCF_013103735.1. NCBI lineage: Eukaryota > Metazoa > Chordata > Actinopteri > Perciformes > Percidae > Etheostoma > Etheostoma cragini. The sequence goes on from NC_048430.1 coordinate 4,737,300, forward strand.
CGTCC